>NW_007731348.1:166192-167682 GCF_000696425.1 Galeopterus variegatus | reverse complement strand
TGCTGATAATTCTCCCCATTCTGGAAAAGGAAGAGCTGAAAGGCCCTGACAAATAAACAGGCTCTAATTATTAAGGAAGAAGGCATCCCTGCATTGAAGATGACACAGTGTCATATGTAAGTTACTATGAAGTCTCAAATAATAGGTACCTTAAATATGTTGGTGGTTTTAGAGATCTGTAGCTTTTAATTTTTTTTTCAGATACATAGTAATTTTTCACTATGGTTAATCTGAAAACTATGTAATCTGACTTCTAATAATAATTAGATAACAACATAACTTTTGAGTGAATCTTTGTGGAGAGATGAGTGACATAACAAAACACACTCAATTTTTAACCAGTTCCAAGGGAAATAAATACCACTGAGCTATCTAAACAGTTTCTGTTTCCCTCATTCCATATCAGGAACAAAGACAGCCCTATCTTGTAGATTTCTCAAGGGAAAGCCACTGTAAATTAAAACTATATGGTACGGGCTTTTCTTCCCTGAGAATGGTAAAACTAAGTGGAAGGACCCCTTCAGATAGGATTTAAAAGTAAATCACATTGTATTCAGTAGGGATCAACTCCAATACCCCCTTGTTTATTGCAGCACTATTCACAATAACCAATATATGGAATTAATATAGGTGTCCATCCACTGACGGATGGATTTTTTAAAACATGGCATATATACACAATGAAATACTACTCAGCCATAAAAAAGAATGAAATCCTGTTATTTGCAGCAACATGGCTGAGCCTGGAAGAGATTATGTTAAATGTTAAGTGAAATGTCAGGCACAGAAAGATAAATACCACATGTTCTCACTCACATGAGCTTAAAAAAAAAATTGAGCTTCTAGAAGTAGAGAGTAGAATTGTGGTTACTACAGACTGGAAGGGGGAGAGGGTGGGGAATAAGGAAAGTTTGGTTAATGGATACAAAATTACAGCTAGATGGGAAAAATAAGTTCTATTGGTCTACAGCAGTGCTAGGTATTTGCAATTAACAATAATTTATTGCAGGTTTTCAAATGTCTAGACAAGAGGAGCTCAAATGCTCTCATCTTGCTTATTTGAAAACTATCTATTGTTCTGATGTAAGCATTTATTGCAATAAACTTACTTCTTACTACTGTTTTGTTGTATCCCGTAGGTTTAGGTATGATGCATCATTATTTTCAAGAAATTTGTTGATTTCCTGTTTAATTTCTTCTTGAACCCATTGGTTGTTCAGGAGCATGTTGTTTAATTTCCACGAATTTGTATAGTTTCAAGAGTGTTGTTTGTTGGTGATTTCTAGTTTTAATCTGTTGTGGTCTGAAAAGATACTTGGAATGGTGTCAACTTTTTAAAACTTTTTGAGACTTGGTTTGTGACCTAACATGTGGTCTATCCTGGAGAATGTTTCATATGCTAATGAGAAGAATATATATTCTGTTCTTGGATAAAACGTTTTGCAGCTATCTGCCAAGTACAATTGGTCTAAAATGCAGTTAAAATCCTG
>NW_007731348.1:157807-165867 GCF_000696425.1 Galeopterus variegatus | reverse complement strand
GATGCATCATTATTTTCAAGAAATTTGTTGATTTCCTGTTTAATTTCTTCTTGAACCCATTGGTTGTTCAGGAGCATGTTGTTTAATTTCCACGAATTTGTATAGTTTCAAGAGTGTTGTTTGTTGGTGATTTCTAGTTCTAATCTGTTGTGGTCTGAAAAGATACTTGGAATGGTGTCAACTTTTTAAAACTTTTTGAGACTTGGTTTGTGACCTAACATGTGGTCTATCCTGGAGAATGTTTCATATGCTAATGAGAAGAATATATATTCTGTTCTTGGATAAAACGTTTTGCAGCTATCTGCCAAGTACAATTGGTCTAAAATGCAGTTAAAATCCTGAATTTCTCTGTTAATGCGGTGCCTAAATAATCTGTCCAATGCTGAGAAGGGGTGTTCCAGACCCCCACTGAACAAATTGGCATCTATCTCTTTTTAAGGTCTAATAGTGTTTGCTTTATGTGTGTGTGTGTGTGTGTGCACCTGCCCCAGTGTTGGGTGCATATATATTTATGATTGTTGTCTTATTGATGGATGGATCCTTTCATCATTATAGATTAGCCTTCTTTGTCTCTTTTTGTCATTTTTGGTTTAAAGTCTATTTTATCTATTATAAGAATAGCTACTCCCGCCTATTTCCATTTGTGTGGTATATCTTTTTCCATCCCTTCACTATTAGTCTGTGTATCTTTACAGGTGATGTGAGTCTCTTTTACACCCATAGAGTTGGGTCTAGCTTTTTAATCCGTCAGTCTGTGTCTTTTAAATGGGGAATTTAATCCATTTATATTTAGGGTTGTTATTCAAAGGTATTGTCTTACTCCTAACATTTAATTTGTATGGCTTTTTGTATGGTTGAATTAAATATCTTTTGTTCCTTTCTTTACCTTTTATTGTTGTCTTTAGTGTTTGTTGGTTTTTTTGAGGTGTTACGGTGTAGTTTCTTTCTTTACCCATTTGCATATCTGATCTATCAATGCTGTTTGTTCTTTCTTGTGTATTCATGGTAATGATTATCATTTTGGGGTTGTAGGTTTTGGGGTTGCAGGACTCCCTTAAGGATTTCTTGTAGGGCTGGTCATATGGTAGTGAACTCCCACAGCTCTTGTTTGTCTGGGAAGTACACTATTTCACCTTCATTTCCGGTAGGTAGCATTGTTGGGTAAAGTATTCTTGGCTAACAGTTTTTTTTCTTTTAGTACCCTGAATATATCATCCCATTCTTTTCTGGCCTGTAAGGTTTCTGCTGAGAAGTCTGGTATTAGTCTGATGGGAACTCCCTTATAGGAGACTAGATTTTTCCTTTTGCTGTTTTTAAGATTCTCTCTTTGTCTTTGACTTTTGATGATTTGACTACAGAGTGTCTCAGAGAGGACCTTTTTGGATTGAGTCTGGGGATCTTCACCATAGCTCTACCAATACCTGGAAAGTTTCCCAGAATATTGATTGAATATGTTCTCAGTAACTTTTCCTTTCTCCTCCCTTTCTGGAACACCTATGATTTGGATGTTTGTGCACTTAAGGTTGTCTGCTAGCTTCCTTAGGTTTTCTTCCATTTTTCTGTTCTTTTTTTCTTTTTCTTTATCCACTTGTGTTATTTCAAAAAGACTGTCTTAGAGATCAGAAATTCTTTGTTCCAGTAGCTCTAGCTGCTGCTTATGCTCTCAGTTGTAGTTTTTATTTTGTTGAATTGGGCTTTCAGTTCCAGGAGTTCTGCTACATTCTTTTTTTTTTTTTTTTGTTTTTTTCATGACCAGTAAGGGGATCGCAACCCTCGGTGTGGTGTCGCCCACACCGTGCTCAGCCAGTGAGCGCACCGGCCATTCCTATGTAGGATCCAAACCCGCGGCGGGAGCATCGCTGCACTCCCAGCGCCGCACTCCCCCGAGTGCGCCACGGGCTCGGCCCACTGCTACATTCTTTTTTATGGTTTTTATCTCTTCACAAATTTCTTCCTTCGTGTCCTGGATTGCTTTTCTCATTTCTTTTTGTTGTCTAACTGAGTCTTCTTGGATTTCACAAAGTTTCTTTAAGATTGTTATTCAGAATTCCTTTTCAGACATTTCAAGGATTTCCTATTGTTTGTAGTCTGGTATTTAAGAATTACAGTATTCCTTTGGTGGTATCATATTTTCTTGTTTTTTTTTTTTCATATTTCTAGTATCCCTATATTGATGTCTAGACATCTGGTGGAGTGGCTGCTGCTTCTATTACTCTGGTGTGGCTTTTAAGGAGATGCTGCTGCTTCTATTACTCTGGTGTGGCTTTTAAGGAGATAAACTCCCTCTTATAGATTTGTTAAATATTACCTGTTTGGTGGGGTGTTTTAGTTTTGGTCTGGGGTAGACTCAGTACTTTAAAGTAAACTCAGTTGTTTGGGGTATACTCAATAGTTCTAGGGGGTACAGTGAAGCCATCAGATCCTGAGCTTTCCTTTAATGTGGTATTGAATATTTTTAACAACAGTTTTGTAGCTATTTTGTGTTCAGCTTAGAAGTGCCCAAGATTTTACAAGAATGCTAAATATTTCAAAATTCAAAGAACAGTTTCTATAATTCTAAAAGATTTTAAATGAATCTTGACATACAGGATCTATTTTAAAGTCAAAATATTAATCATAACATTTGCGATTAATACAAGATAATTTTTTGTAGAATTCCATTAATGGATTGCCCAATGTCTTTGTCACTTAAATAGCACCATTCTTCAGATAACTTTCCATTATTGATTTTCTCTCAACCTCCATTTTAATATAAATGTTCTCCTTTTAAAATTTCTAAAAGTTTGAAACTTAAAAATTAGGCGTGAATTTGGTGTGGAGAAAGAAGCACAGCATATCTGTACTGTCAGAATAGTTCTCAAATGCAGTGTTCTTGCAAATACTATAAGGAATGTTATTAATAATAAAGTACTGAAAAGATATTAGTCCTTCTGGTCAACATGGTTTCTTCATTCACAGTGGCCTTGTACTCTGTGACCTTTAAAGAAATCTTGAGAATTGCTCAGGACCTGTATCATCATGTGAAATTTTAGTAAAGGCAGTTGCCTAGAAATAGGCTCTAAAATCAACTTGAAAGGTGAAAATCATGCATAATCAAAATGACCCTTGATAATCACTCAATCAAGCATCTGTGAGAGACACACATTTCTCATTAAATCTGACACAGCTGTATTTTCTTCTGCATTGGCTCTGGCAAGTTTTCTTTCTTTTTTTTTTTTTTTGAATAAACAATAGATGGAACAGTTGGCTTGCATTTAGAATTCATCTGATACAAAAACTATGCATCTTAAAGGACGAAAGCCACCCTTTGCCTGACAAGATGTTTACACTGTGAGAGACAGAACAGAAACCATCATAAGGAAAATGAATTTCCCATCTTACAGTCATTCCAGAGCACATGCAATTTAAGCAGAAAAGCTCTTGAATCTATTATGGTGTTTAACTTGTTATTCTTCCATCTCTGTGTTTGCCCCTTAAGTTATTTTTGCTTAAGGGAGAATAAGGTAAGTGCCTTGTGATGCAACTGCATTTTTGATTGTCCATGTGAACCATTTTACGTCTTGTATTCAAGCCACGACAGGCCACTCCTATCATGCTTGTACTGGGAACTCCTTTGAAAATAATGTGTATAAGGCATTTGCCTGAGGACTGAGTGTATTCTTTAAAGATCTTCAGAAGGTGAATATTGTCAAGGCAAATCAGCATACCTTGAATTCTAGTGGGACCATGTACTTCCCTGCAATGTAACTTCTTGTGTGTCGTTGGCAATGAAATAAGTTCAATTTCATTTACAAATAACACATTTCACCTTTCATTGCACAAAGTAGTCTTTTTGTGAAATCACCAAATTATGTCTGTTTCTCTAGCTCTGACATTTATATCTCTATCTCTAATTATCTCTTTGGTCAGAAAAAAGAGGAAAAGTATAAAATTAGGTTTAAGAGGAATAGCTCCATTTCCCAGCCATAGCTATCAAAAAAATGTTACAGCAATTTTGTAATATTTTTAATACTGCTTGCTCAGTATTTCAACAAACTTCTCTCTTTCATATTTTGCCTTTTAACCTTTTCAGTTTCTAAAGTTCTCAAGGCTGAGGCCTTTGGACCCGCCTTTACATCAGAATAGAAATGCATTATCCGTTGCCTTTGCCAATAGAGGTGGCACTTTTCTTTCCAAACAATACTCTGCATTCTATTTTCAGCATTTACTACCAGTGATAAAGAATATTGTCTACATTAGAGGTTTATAATGACTACAAGTTAGATAAAGAATAGATGAATTCATTCCCTTATGAAACATAGTAGGGGCATTAGCAAAAGTAAAAAACTTATGTGCCCAGCAGCCCAAAGGAACTGTGAGAGAAGGAACCAATATTAAGAGCATAGGACATAAGTTAAGGTAGAAATAGCGAACCACAAGTACTTCCTTCACAAAGTGAAATTATAAACTATGCACAGAAATCTTTTTCTTTTTCCCTAGAGACTAAATCACTCAGAACTGATATATGATTATGATTGTGGAACATATTTGTTATTGGTAAACAAAAGGAATGGGCTAACTTGAATGGATAGGTAAGCAGTTTCCAGTTACAATCAGCTTTTATTTATATGGTGGTCAAAGCTTATATTTTCTTTATAGACTTCCTGTATTTTAAACCCCATGACCTGAAACTGTAAAACTGATTGGTAATTAAGGGTAAAAAGCAAAGAAAGGCAATCAAAGGCTACTGGTGCTGTTTTAATAAATTACACCTAATAATTTTCACAACAAAATTATATTGTGCCTTTTGTATTATTATTTTAATTGACACATAATAATTGTACATATTTATGGGGTACAGAGTGATATTTCAGTACATGTATACAATGTGTAATAATCAAATCAGAGTAATTAACATACCTCAAATACTTATCATTTCTTTGTGTTGAAAACATTCAAAATCCTCTCTTATAGCTTTTTAACACAAATTATATCTTCATAGAAGAGGATCAACTCTGTGAGAACTGCAATAAGTAGCCACATAGATTAAATTCTGTCCTTTACAAACATTTATTCTGATTTCGGTGTTTCCATTACTAACTTCCATATACAACAAATGAGTTTACATGTTAGTGATAATTAAAAAAGACAAATGCTGAGTTTATAAAATCAGTGTTGTACTTGCTACTGCTTAGAAATACTAACATGTAAACCTCTGTTTTTAGTGTAGTAAAAACCATAATTTACACTGCTGCAGATTAAAATCTCTAATCTATTTCTCTTTAAGTTTTTCACATATTTTAGAAGACTACTATGGGGCTTAAATTATTACTCTACTGTCTCCAGAATCAAAATCACATGGGAGTGAGTGAAGTATATTTCTGAATCAGTCAAGTAAACATCCCATTTTCTTATAGAGTTAATGCTGTATGCATTATAAAATGCTGATACAGAATTATAAGACAATCTCCAAAATCAAATTAAATTGGGACATGCTCAGTGAAAAGCAAGTACAATTCTTAAGCCGTAAAGTTTGGAAATCTTTTTTTTTTTTTTTTGCATATCTGATAGTTGAGGAACATTTTAATCTTATGTTTTTGTAGACTGTGGAATTGTTCTCTCTCCATAAAAAGAAAAAGGGTTTGCTCCAAGATTCTTGATGTTCAGTGTCATTTTTGACAACACATAGTTTTTTGTTTTTTGCTTTCTGTTTTGTTTTGGTTTTGTTTTTCCCTGTGACTGGTTTCCAAATCCCTGTGTTACTGGCATCCTTATGTAATCACTCCTTTGCTAGAAACAAAGGACTCGAGAGTCTGAGGTTGGTGCAAGGTATGTAACTTTATTATCAGGAAGTGCAACCCAGGATGCAGTTTCAGCTGCAAATTGTCTAAGAGGTTTAAGAACCTCAGCAAGGGTTTTTAAAGGAAAGAGTGTGGGAAAGAGAAGGAGGAGATTGTTCCCAATATAAAGCTGCTATGTGAAATATTGCAGGTTCTGGGCTTTCTTTATCTGAGGGACAGTACTGTAACTCTTTCATTCATTCTTGGAATGCGGGTGTTATCGAGCTCCCACAAGCTGGATGCCATCTTGTTCCCAGGGCTGTGACTCCAGAGGAAGAATGGTTAGTTCACCAGGTTTCTGATTCTCTGTTATCTTGCTCCTCCTGAGCACCAAGTCCTGACAATGCCTTTCCCAAGAGCTGTGCTGTGAGTCAAGGTTACAAAAAGGCTTCTTATGGCCAGCATTCTGCTTAAAGCTGCATTTTACAAAATTGCTCTTTTAAGGCCAATTGGCCATGACTTTTTGCTGTGGTGGGCTCTTACAAATTGGATGCCGGTTACACCTAGTCTCTTGAGTACTGCCACAAGTTTCTTTACAAAAGAAGAGGTAGAAAGGCCCATCATCACAGTTACTAGAATCTTTGCTAGATTTCTGAAGTTGACAAATATGAACTTTCTCTCAATTGTGACAATCTGTCAGCTAGATGCAGTTGAACTCTTCTGAAAGCTTCCCTTGGGTTCATGGATTCCTGAGTAAGCTTGACAATTTCAAGACTTTTAAAAGCTATTATTCTAATGCACTCTTTGGAGATCTGGAGTCACAGACACTGACAAGGTAATGTACAAGAATTATGTTGTATTTGTTAGTACTGTACAGAATTCAAATCAGCTGAGCATACTGCTTTGAGTCATTCCACATTCAGCTTTTGACGTTACAGGTCAACAGCTACTTCCCTTTTCAGGAGAGTTGCTTTTTGAATCTTCCCATCTGTGATCAAGCATTTTCAACCACCATTAAGTTTAATATAGTCATATCTGAATCCCCATCATATTGACAATCTTTAGATAAAGCTATATTATCTCTCTTTGTGCCTTATTTCTCTAAGCAAAAATTAGAATATTATTTAGTTTTAAACAAAAATCCCTTTAAGGTTTGGGAATTCATACCACAACAACACTGACACTAAATATCATAAGTAGAATTCTACATGATTTTAAGAATTCCTCAGGGATAATTAATTATGTTCTTTTGTGTTCAATGTTTCCATCTTACTCCACAATTACAAAAACAATTTTTTGGATGGATTTGTTTGTAATAATTTCTAAATGGTTATGGGTGTTTGGGGAAAAGAGCAATTTCAACTATATTAAAAGAAAGAAAGAAAGAAACCTCAAATCAGCTTTACTAATATCATTGCAATATTTCAGGAGGAAAAGACAAGCCCAAAAGCCCATATGCTTTTAATGTGAAATAAGATGAATAATGAATGTGAATGCTGAGGCCGCCATTTCTGTTAGGAAAAAAGACTTTCTCTTAGTGGGTGAGGTATTGCTTTTACTTTGCTTATATTCAAACACTAAATAAGTACAACATTTTTATCATAGGTGTGTGTGAATTTGCATAAACTGGAATGAAATACCAAAATCACTTTAGTGAAAATTAGGACATACAAGAATTAAGTTTGAGTACATAATTATCATGTTTAGCATTTTTTGCTAAACAAAACATGAAACAAACAACAATGTTTAGATGTACATCTGTTTCAAATAACAAAAAAATAGTGCTACAGCTAAAAATATTATTTAAGAATACACCAAATTCTAAAGAATATAACTATTTGTGAGATTTCTCAATGCAGCCATCTATCTCAGGTGTTATGGTCTGCCTCTCTGACTTTAAAAACAAAACAAAACTTTTAAACCCAGCATATCTTTGTTTTTCTTAGTATTAATATCTTACCACTAGAGAAAAAATTGTCTTTATGCTTTTCCAATCATGATAACTAATGACATATAAGTATTTTCTTTCCTTTTTAAATTATTTCATCTACAAGGAAAAGAAAAATTCAGTACATTTCATCATTAGGATAGTTTCTAACCTTATTTTGTGACTCTCTGCTTTAAATGTCAATCAGAAACTCAGCTATTTGAGCAGTCCAGACGAATATGATTATTCCAAATTCTAAATTATCACGGATAGTTTCTAACCTTATTTTGTGACTCTCTGCTTTAAATGTCAATCAGAAACTCAGCTATTTGAGCAGTCCAGACGAATATGATTATTCCAAATTCTAAATTATC
>NW_007731348.1:155141-157349 GCF_000696425.1 Galeopterus variegatus | reverse complement strand
TCAGAAACTCAGCTATTTGAGCAGTCCAGACGAATATGATTATTCCAAATTCTAAATTATCACACCCCTGACCAGAGTCACTTTGGGGTTAGTTGCCATCCCCATTGGCCTAAAAAGTGTTAACTATTTATATGTAAACTTGGCCTTCTTTTCATTTTTAAAGATCTGCTTGAAGCATGTGCATTGGTGATTTCCTACAACTGTTGAGGTTATTGAAGACTGTCATCTTTATTCAAGAAGATGTGTGGTTAATGGAATTCTAACATCTGTTGACAAGCAAAAAGTAACTCACCACTTTACCAAAAATAATTTATTTTTGAACCTAGTTTTTAAACGTTATTCAAAATTTTACCAGGTTTTCCTAATTTCTATAATTTTAGGAGCCAGAGCAGCCATAAACCAGCCCTTAAACAAAAAGCTCATCCTTAGAGAAAAGTAAAAATGTCCAGCTATACTTTTATTCATTGGGTGATTTTTTTTCATACTTGCCATATTCTCTTTTCAAACTGTGTTCTTCCTCATTTTTCAGATATTTTGATGAATTGCAACTATGTGAGCTAAAGAATGCATCCACTTCTCTAACAGGTCCCGCTATCTAATTTATCCGGAGCATGGAGAAGATACAGGGTAAGGAACATTAGCTCTTTCCTTAAATGCCCTTGTGAAAAGTATTAATTTAACTTTTATAAATTTCATGTAACTGTGTAGGGACCATAAAAGAATGAGAACTATGTTGCTATTGTTAAATGTTAATTAAATTCAAATCAATTGTTATAAAATATGTCTAAAGGAAAAAAGCAATAAACAGCTCTGTACTCACAACACTACTTTAAATAGTGGGTATTACCTTCACCTTTCAGTTAAAATTTATCTTTATCATCCATTTGCTTTCAACAATAGTTTTATCACATTTTTTAAATCCCTAAATAAGGTATTATTTAATTTGAAATGTTTTGGTGTACAATATAAATAGATTTTACTGTATTTTTTGCAACTCACTCTTTGAGTATTTTGTTCCTGATAGTTTTCCATGTTGTTTAAGAGAAATGTAGTTCATTATTTCATTATAATATGGTATTCTATTGTACAAATAGACCACAATTTATTTATTCATTCCACATCTGATGAGCTTTTGAATTGCTCCCAGCTCTTACTATTATGTTGTTATGAATCTTCTGGTACAAATTCCTAGTGCACATATGCAAGATTTCTTAAAATATTTCATGTTATGAAGCTCTTTGGCAGTTCATAGAAATCTATGACACCTTTTCAAAATTACATTATAAAGAATTGAGTATTTTACACATTCTAATAAGTAAAATAAAATATGTAAGCATAAAATAAAACCAAATTTTTAAAAATACAATTAAAATATTTTCTTAAATGTGTGTTATATTAATAAATAATCTTTTTATTAACCCATTAAATAAAATCTAGAAACGGTGTAATTATTGCCATAATTTCCAAGAAATTATTAACATAAATGGTATTTGGAAATATTGCAATACCCGTAACGTGACTTGACTACATCCATGATTTCTGTGGTGATAAATCATAGATATTGCTCATACTACTGTAGGTTTTTTCCTTTGTTCATAATTTAAGGAAGTGCTAAACTTCAGCTTTAATTTTAGAAGTTGAAGATGAAGTGAAAATAAAAATGAAGTGTTTTTTCATCCAACTGCACAGACTTTCTAAAATCTATCCATGTACCTTTTGAGGGTCCACATACTTAAGTCAAAAACCACTAATTAGGAAAAGAATTTATTAAGTGATTCCAAAATTGTTTTTGCAATATTATTTTCTCAAGTTATACTCCCACAATCACTACATGAGAGTTTTCATTGTTTCACATCCTTTCAACACTTAGTATCATAAGACTTTTAATTTTTTGCCCATCTTGTTGAAGCAAAATAGCATCTTGTATGGTTTTAATTTGCATTTCTGTGATATTTATCAAATTAGAAATTTTATTTCATGTTGTTAACCATTTGTATTTCTATTTCTGTAAAATATCTGTTCATGTTCTGCCCATATATCTTATTGATTTGTGAGAGTTCACTACATTCTTTGGAAAAAAATTTTCTTGTTCACGTCTTTTAAAACAGATCATCTTCATGTTTGTGTTGCCTTGTGATAAACAGAAGTTGCTCTTTTTAATGTAATCAAAATTGTCAATCTTTTACTGTTCTCTTTAGTCTTTAGATA
>NW_007731348.1:152102-154436 GCF_000696425.1 Galeopterus variegatus | reverse complement strand
AAAATCAGAGTTTTGTTGGCTGGTTGATTGGTTGTGTTATTTGGGGGGAGAGTATCTTGTTTTTAAACATTTTTCAACACATTTCTGCCTTTATTTGATCTGGAATTGTTTTTTTTTTTTATTTAGTCACTATTTACTAAACAATTTATCCTTTCTTCATTCATCTGAAGCTTAAACATTTGTCAACACATTTCTGCCTTTATTTGATCTGGAATTGTTTTTTTTTTTTTTATTTAGTCACTATTTACTAAACAATTTATCCTTTCTTCATTCATCTGAAGTGCCAACTGTGTCATCAATCAACATTTTATATATACATTGGTCTGTTATTGAACTCTCTCACTCTTAAAATGATCTGTAGTTTTATATATGCATCGATACCATGCTGACTTAGTTACTATAACCATATAATAATTCTGAATATTTGATAAATCAAGTAACCCCCAATTGTTCTTCTTTCTTGGGAATGCATTGACCATTTTTACCTTTGATCTTCCCCACAAAATTGAAAATCATCTCTCAAATTTCACAAAACACGCAGTTAGAATTTTGATTGGAATTGTATTTATTATGTAGGTCCACTGGGCATAATTGAATAGTTACCATATTAAGTCTTCCTACCGTTAGCAAAATACCATAATACAAACCTTTGTAAAATAACAAAGTTTTGTAACTTCCTCACAAATGACTTTCACATATTTTTTAGATTAGTGGCATTTTGTTTTTAATGTTATTGGTATATTATCTTTTATTAAATTACTTTTATATTAATTTTTCCTGACATACATAAATGCAATTAATTTTTATATATTAATGTTATATCCATCAAAGTTGCCATTCCCTCTCATTACATATAACAAGTTATCTGGGTGCCCTTTGAGATTTTCTATTTACTAATCATCACCTGAAATAATAAAGTTAGAAATCTTTTTTGCAAATTCAAATATTTTTTATTTCTTTTTCTTCTTGTACTATTTAGGAAAAGACAGCATTGAAAAAAACGGTGACAGCAGACACCCAATGTCTTATGTAAAGTTTAAAGAGTACGATATTTTCTGTAGGTTTATAATAAATATCTTTTAACAAATTAAGAAAGGGGTCTTATCTTACTAATTTGTTGAGGAATGCATACTGTACTTTATCATGCAACTTATTCTTCTCTAGTTTCTTTAAATTTGGTAAATGGCAGGTGATGATCTTCGTGATGTCAAATGAATTTTGCATTGCTCAGCTAAACTAATATTAGTAATGATATATTATTTTTCTCTATATATGACTGCTCAATTCATTAATATTTTATTTAGGATTTTTCTCATATATATTTAACTTACAGTTGGCTCTCCATATCCGCAGGTTCTGCATCCACAATTTAACCAACCTCAAATTGCAAATATTCTAAAGAAAAAACTAACAATAAAGATAACTTTGCAACAATAAAAAATAGTACAAATGAAAAATACATTAGTATGACAACTATTTACATAGCATTTGCATTGTATTGGGTATTATAAATAATCTAGAGTTCATTTAAAGTATACCAAAGGATGTGTATATGTTATATGCAAATACTAACCATTTGATATAAGGGACTTGAGCATTTGTGGATTTTGGTATCCATGGTGGTCCTGGAACCAGTCCCCTGAGGATACCAAGGGACAACTATACTTGATTTATAATTTTCTTTCTTCTGTCCTTGACAGATTTTTGTGACTAAGTTTTGCTAGTATTATGAAATGTGTTGGTTAGTCTTATCTCTTTTTCTATTCTTTGAAATATTTTGTCACTGATTAAAATTATTTGTTCCTTGAATGACTGGAGAACTTATAAAACCATTTGTATGCAAAATTGTATTTGTGGGGTGATTTTTAACTACTGATGCAATTCTATCCTTGATTTCGGTATTATTCAGATTTTTTTCCTTATTTTGTCTCAGTTTTGATAAATTATATTTTTCTGTGGGTTTGCTATTTTACCTAAGTTTTCAAATGTTTTGGCATAATGTCTTTAATATTATTATTCTTTTTCTAATTTTTACATTATTTCTAGCTATTTTTTCTTCTTTACTTAAAATCCACCTTGCTGATTCATATATTAATTTTACAAGTCAGTTAAAATCAACCTTGGATTTTGTTGATCATCTGTATTGTGTCTTTATTTTATTAGCACCATATTACTTTCTTTTAATTCATTTATGCTCTTCTAAATTTTTTTTAAAAATTCAATACTTAACTCATTATTTTCAGGCTTTCATTTTTCTATAAGCATTTAAGGCCATGTTGTAGGCAGAACAATGGCTCCCAGGTGATGTGCACAGCCTAATCCTCAGAACCTGTG
>NW_007731348.1:145485-151876 GCF_000696425.1 Galeopterus variegatus | reverse complement strand
GAACTTATAAAACCATTTGTATGCAAAATTGTATTTGTGGGGTGATTTTTAACTACTGATGCAATTCTATCCTTGATTTCGGTATTATTCAGATTTTTTTCCTTATTTTGTCTCAGTTTTGATAAATTATATTTTTCTGTGGGTTTGCTATTTTACCTAAGTTTTCAAATGTTTTGGCATAATGTCTTTAATATTATTATTCTTTTTCTAATTTTTACATTATTTCTAGCTATTTTTTCTTCTTTACTTAAAATCCACCTTGCTGATTCATATATTAATTTTACAAGTCAGTTAAAATCAACCTTGGATTTTGTTGATCATCTGTATTGTGTCTTTATTTTATTAGCACCATATTACTTTCTTTTAATTCATTTATGCTCTTCTAAATTTTTTTTAAAAATTCAATACTTAACTCATTATTTTCAGGCTTTCATTTTTCTATAAGCATTTAAGGCCATGTTGTAGGCAGAACAATGGCTCCCAGGTGATGTGCACAGCCTAATCCTCAGAACCTGTGAATATGTTATTTTACATGGCAAACAAAATTAAGGTTGCATTTGGAATTAAGACTACTAATAAGCTGACTGTCAAATAGTGATATTACCCTCAATTTTTTGGTAGGGTCCAATCTAATCACATGAGGTCTTACAAGTGAAGGAGAGAGGCAGAAGAGTGGGTCAGAGAGATGTGGCATGCGAAGACTCACTGCCTACTTATTTTTAGCTTGGTGAGACCATACCATGTTTCTGACCTACAGAAGTATAAGATAAGAAATTTGTGTTGGTTTAAGCCACAAGATTGTGGTAATTCACAATGGCATCTATAGAAAACTTATACAGCCTATAAATTCCTCACTAAGTATAATTTTAGCTGCACACATAATCTTTTTTAATATTTAGGTTTTTGGTCACTGTTCAATTACACAATTAAAATTTTTTATTTATGGTTACTTATTTATGTATACATTATTTATAAGTGTTTCCTAATTTCTAAGCATTTAAATTTTATTCTGGACAGATTTTTGTGAATGGTACAATCTTTCATTGCTTAGTATATGATAATTTTTAAATGCCCTCTGAGTGTTTGAAAATAATATGTATTCTCAACTTGTTGAGTGCAGTATTCTATAGCCACTCATTTGATAAAGTTTATTAATTGAATTCTAAGTCTTATATATCCTAAATTTTTTGGCAGCTCTATCTATAAATTAATATAAGAGAATTTTAAAGATCCCACTATATGGTGGATATGTTTCTCTCTGTAGTTCTACTAGCTTTTTAAAATTTATATTTTTGAGGTTATGGTATTTCTTGGATTCAAGTTTAAGTTATACTTTCTTGGGGCTGGCCCAGTGGCGCACTGGATAGTGCGCCGCTTGGGAAGCGCGGCGGCGCTCCCNGCCCTCTGAGTGTTTGAAAATAATATGTATTCTCAACTTGTTGAGTGCAGTATTCTATAGCTACTCATTTGATAAAGTTTATTAATTGAATTCTAAGTCTTATATATCCTAAATTTTTGACAGCTCTATCTATAAATTAATATAAGAGAATTTTAAAGATCCCACTATATGGTGGATATGTTTCTCTCTGTAGTTCTACTAGCTTTTTAGAATTTATATTTTTGAGGTTATGGTATTTCTTGGATTCAAGTTTAAGTTATACTTTCTTGGTGAATTGACATTAAGTAGGGACACATTATCTGTAGAATGACTTGACTTACATTTTATCTTGTTTAGAATAAGATTTCTTTTGTATATGATTTGCGTGGTAAACATTTCCTATTCTGTTTCATTTAAGCTTTCTTTACAGTAATGTTTTATATGTGTTTCTTATGAGCACTGAAGACCTGAATTTTGTGTTTTCATCCAATTTGACCATTTTCTTTAACTGCTCTATTTAGTACATTTGGATTTATTTCAATTTCTGATATATTTTTACTTTTATATGCTCTTGCTTTTGTGTTCTCAAGGTTTCCCCCAGCTTTGTGAAGGTTTCCTATTAGACTCCCTACCCTCTTCTCTCCCTAACCCCATACAAATCGAAGTTCAAATTCACTACATTTCGCAAGTACTTTCAAATGACAGCTGGCTTTCTTGCTAGATCACCTCTCTCTTTAACTCAATTATTCAGCCTCTGGTTATTTGTACTTGCACCAGCTATTGATCAATTTAAAACACAATTTTGTTGTTTTTATTGGGAGAATGGGTCTAAGTATCTATCCTGCTTTACTGCCAGCAACAGAAGTCACTATGAGTTGTTTTTGTTTTTTTGACAATGTAAACCTACATATTGTCGATGTGAAAAACAAAATTCTATCACTATTGTAGCCAAGTTATCCCTATACCTGACCTTAAAAAATTGGACATCACACCCTCAACAACAAGTCCACCGTTGTATGTATCATCACTCTAGTATAAATGAAGCTACACTGTCTCTCTGAAGGGAATTATTCCAAGACTATAAAAGGTGAAAGTCTATACATTTCTCAAAATTGCAAGTTTTCTCACTTAACACAAAAAAATGACTATTGAACAAATGAATTAATGGATAACTGCATTATGCCTTTACTAATATAATAAGGTGGCTGCATTCTTTCAAACCATTTTTCTGTATATTCCGTAATTCCTTTTTTAATCTGGCCTTAGTCTTTATTTTGTGATAATTATGTAATAAGAATTTATTTTTCCCCCTAAATATCACTTCTATCTAAAAATTTTATGTAATTGTATATATAAGTGAGGTTTCATTGAACAGAAAATAATGTTTGAGGTTAGAGGCCTTAGTATGCAGCATTTCAAAAATGGTAGCCAAGCACACTAAATAATACTAGAGGTTAGTTATGTAAAGTCTTAGAGCAGAGTAAAAAATTTCACTTAGCAGCAGCTTACTTCTCAAATACCAATGTTTTCCAATATTGTAACAGCATTTGTTTTTTTATTACTGATAATTCTTTTTGTCAATTCATTCTCATATTTTTCACTCAACATTACCTCAAATGTAAGGCACATTTTCTTTATAGAGATTAATCTGATAATTTATAGACTAGGGAAACAAGGTGACCTTAATTACTTTGAATAGTATTAGCACTGATAAAGTCTTGTGATGTCATCACCATATGTTGTACTATTTTACAACTTCTAAAATAAGCTATTTAGGTTAACATTAACAGTATTGTTCTATCCTTAGTATAATCTGCCCTCAAACATTCTCCAGCTGGGAGACTTCTTGAAGCAATATATTCTTCCTAAAAAAAGCAATGCCCTTGTATCAGGTTCGTAAAGGCGTTCTGACAGTCTATGTCAGGCAGAATTGCTTTCTTATACACTATTCCTAATAGCCTCATTTTACTTTGTACAAAATGTAATAAGGAACGATGTTCTTTAAACAGAACACTTGTGTTCACTTTTAAAGTGTTTAAAAATTACCTTCAGTTCTTAAATTCCATAAAAACTAAAGACTCATGACTTGGCTATATCTATTTATTTGTTGTATTTCTTGTTATATATTATATTAATTTTCCTACTCTAAAATAAGATTAAGGAATTATTAAGAATACTTTATTTTTCACAATTAATTGTTGACATCCTATAACCTAACAAAAGTAGAATTCCCCTGCTTTAAGGCTTTGTGTGCAAACCCTTTATTGTGCCCATGGGGTCACGTGCCTTTGCCCACACCATTGCATCTGCATGTTTAATAGCAACGTGGTAACATAGTAAGATATGTACATTCATTGACTTCTTGCTTTTCAGGAATTAGCACATGGACTCCACTCAAGAGTCCTATAAAATATGTACAGTCATTATCCTTTTTTTTTTTTTTTAAGTGAGAAAAATTAAGGTCTAGAGAAGTTCAACAAATTTTCCCAGATCACACAGCCAAAATGAAAGAACCATAATTTAAAACCAGTTTTGTTGGATTCTGGAGACAGGGATTCTAACTTTAATATAATCATTTACTCTATACATAGCATTAATTTAGGGTTTAAATAAGAGTTTTACACAAATGGTCGATTTCATCATTAGTACCTAAGCTTTAATCCTTTTATCATCCCTAAAAGAGAAAGAATTGTTATGTCAGCTTCACAAATTAAGATAGTAGCAATAAAAGAAAGTAAAAATCTTGTAGGTAGGAGAATTGGAAAGTGAACTCAGTGCTGTCCAGAACTTGTGCAGTTAACCACTGTACTCCCTCTAAAGTAAGGTTTCTTACTATAAACCCTGTTTAATGGAAGGTGGCATAATAGGGAAGGACCTGAGAGGCCAGCCCCTAAGCTTCTTAGGCCTCAGTCCCTTGTCTTGTCTTCCTTGTCTGTGAACTGAGGGTGGACTAGAAATCTCTAAACACCATTCTAACACGACTGTTTATGCTTCCGGGTTTAGATCACTCCAATAAAAACTAAATATTCCATTAACGGAGTTCATGAGTTTGTTCTCAATTTCCTTTACATTACAGAAAAGTGTTTCACTTTTTATTTTTCCTTTGTTTCAATGTTTTTTTTCTTTTTTTTTAGATCACACCCATCGCTAAATTGGAAGTTTTTGACCATATTGAAATATTTAAAATTAAGTAATCATGTTTGGATTATAAAAGGCTAGACAGAAATTTTAACAATAGCAGATACTTCACTATGGCAAGTATTGTATATACCCTTTAAAATAGAAAAAACTGTTCATTTCTCCTTCCATTTTGATTTCCAGGTTGAATTCATGTCTATAATAATGTATAATTCATGTTAATTCTCTAAAACATGAATTGAGGCTGTAGTGCCTGACAAAAGAAAGGTGAGATTAACACCTATAAGAACCTATGTTGTCCCTCCCAATATTATATGTTAGGCATAACGAGAAAAAAATTCTCTTGTTTTAAGCCATCAAGTTTGTAGCTATTTGTTACAGAATCTCCCAAGATGGTTACAGCCTGATAAAATGTATTTCATTTTTCCCACATTTGCAGTTGTGTGTTTCTTTCCCCAAAATACAAACAAATAAAAGTAAAACCAAAATAAAATATCTCTGCCCTAAATGCAGTGTGGCACAGTAGACTGGTTCCGAGAAGAAAAAAGGGACATGACTGGGAAAAACTAAAAAAATCCAAATAAAGTCTGTAGTTGAGCTAACAGTAAAACACCAATGTTAATTTCTTAGTTTTGACAAATGCAGCATAGCTGTGTAAGATGTTTAACATCTGGGGAAGCTGGGCGAAGGATATAAAGAAAATGTCTATACTGTCCTTACAACTTCAAAATTATCTAAAATTATTTACTTATTTATTTATTTATTAAGAATATTCATGAGATACAAAGCTAATTGTCACCCCTCCTGCTCATGATGTGAGGGCCAGATTCATACTGGGGGCATACCCATTACCAGAAATTACTTTTGTATCCTTTGTCCCCACCCAATTATCCCCCAACCTCCCTCCCCCTCCTCCTCTCACCCCCAATCTTCTTTGTAACCCTAG
Source organism: Galeopterus variegatus (assembly GCF_000696425.1). Lineage (NCBI taxonomy): Eukaryota > Metazoa > Chordata > Mammalia > Dermoptera > Cynocephalidae > Galeopterus > Galeopterus variegatus. Next base: position 146,414 of record NW_007731348.1, on the reverse strand, counting down.
GAATGTTCTCTCCCTCTGCTGGATCACGGCACTACTATGGTCTTTCTTTCCTTCCTTCCTTTCTCTCTTAGCTCTCACTTATGAGTGAGCACATGCGTTATTTATCCCTCTGTGCTTCGTTTGTTTCACTCAACATAAGTTTCTCCAGGTTCATCCATGTTGATGCAAATGGGAGCATTTCATTCTTTTTTATGGCACAGTAGTATTCCATAATGTATATATACCACAGTTTCCTTATCCAATCATCCATCGATGGACATTTAGGTTGGTTCCATATCTTGGCTATTGTAAACAGAGTTGCAATAAACATGGAAGTGCAGGTATCTCTTTGACATGATGATTTCCATTCTTCTGGATATATACCCAGAAACGGGATTGCTGAATCATATGAAAGATCTATCTGTAGTTGTTTGAGAAACCTCCATACTGTTTTCCATAGTGGTTGTACTAATTTACAGTCCCACCAGCAGTAGTGTTCCCTTCTCTCCACACCCTCGCCAGTATTTGTTATTCACTGTCTTTTTGAATATAGCCAGTCTAACTGGAGTGAGGTGGTATCTCAATGTGGTTTTAATTTGCATTTCCCTGATGACTAGTGATAGTGAGCATTTTTTCATGTGCCTGTTGGCCATTTGTATGTCTTCCTTTGAAAAATTTCTATTCAGCTCCTTTGCCCATTTTTTAATTGGGTCATTTATTTTTTTACTATATACTTGCTTGAATTGTGTGTATATTCTGGATATTAATCCCTTGTCGTATGCATAGTTAGAAAAATTTTATCCCACTCTGTAGGTTGTCTTTTCACTCTGTTGATTGTATCCTTTGCTATGCAGAAACTTTTTAGTTTGATATCGTCTCTTTTTTTTTTTTTTTGCTGCTTGTGCTTTTGGGCTCATGTTCATAAAGCCTGTGCCCTGACCTAACTGCTG
>NW_007731348.1:144712-145146 GCF_000696425.1 Galeopterus variegatus | reverse complement strand
TTTTATTGTTTTAAGGTATTTTCCTTCTATACCTAATTTGTTGAGAGTCTTTATCATGAAGAGATGTTGAATTTTGTCAAACGCTTTCTCAGCATCTATTGAGATAATCATATGGTCTTTGTCCTTGGGTTTAGTTGATGGGATGTATCACATTTACTGATTTTCATATGTTGAACAGTCCTTGCATCCCTGAGATGTATCCCACTTGATGATGGTGTATAATTTTTTTAATATGTTGCTCTATTCTGATTGCTAATATTTTGTTGAAGATTTTTGCATTTATATTCATCAAAGATATTGGCCTGTAATTTTCTCTTTTTGTTGTGTCCTTATCTGGTTTTGGTATCAGAGTTATGTTGGCCTCATAGAATATGTTTGGGAGAGTAGCATCTGTTTCAATTGTTTGGAATAGTTTGAGGAGAATTGGTATTAAC
>NW_007731348.1:140844-143946 GCF_000696425.1 Galeopterus variegatus | reverse complement strand
TTCTATTGTTTTTTGGGTCTCTATTTCATTTAATTCTGCTCTGATCTTAATTATTTCTTTCGATCTTCTACCTTTAGGTTTGGATTGTTGTTGTTTTTCAAGTTCTTTGAGGTGTACCATAAGGTCTTTTATTTGAAGTCTTTCCATTTTTTTGATATAAACCTTTACTGCAAAAAATTTGCCTATTAGTATGGCTTTTGCAGTATCCCACAAGTTTTGGTATGATGTATCTTTATTTTCATAAGTTTCTAGAAATTTTTTGATTTCCCGTTTAATTACTTCTTGGACCCACAGGTCATTCAGGAGCCTATTATTTATTTTCCATGTATTTGTGTAGCTTCCAGTGATTTGCTTATTATTTATCTTCAGCTTTAGTCCATCGTGGTCTTAAAAGATTGTTGGAATGATTTCAATTTTTTTAAATTTGCTGAGACTAGATTTGTGACCTAATATGTGGTCTATCCTGGAGAATGTACTGTGAGCTGATGAGAAGAAAGTGTATTCTTTACTGTTGGGTGAAACGTTCTGTATAAATCTGCCAAGCCCAGTTGGTCTAGGGTGTAGATTAAATACTGTCTCTTTCTTGACTTGTTGCCTGGAAAACCTGTCCCATACTGAGGGAGGAGTATTCAGATCACCCACTATTAATGTATTAGGTCCTGTCTCTTTCTTTAGGTCTAAGAGTGTTTCCTTTGTATATCTGGGTGCTCCGGTATTGGGTGCATACATGTTTATGGTTGTTATGTCTTCTAGCTGGATAGTTCCCTTGATCATTATATAGTGGCCTTCTTTGTCTTTTTTAATGTTTTCTGGTTTAAAATCTATTTTGTCCAATATAAGAATAGCTACTCCCACTTGTTTTGGGTTTCCACTTGAGTGGTATATCTTTTCCATCCCTTCACTTTTAGTCTGTGCGTGTCTCTACAGGTGAGGTGACTCTCTTGAAGACAGCATATACTTGGGTCTAGCTTTTTAATCCAGTTAGTCTGTGTCTTTTGAATGGGGAGTTTAGTCCATTCACATTTAGAGTAGTTATTGACAAGTATTGCTTAATTCTTATCATTTAATTGCCACTTGTTCAGATGGTTTAAATATCTTTTGATTATTATTTCCTCTTTTATTTCTCTTCTTCAATGTTAGTTGGGAATATAAGGTGGAATGATTTAGCTTCTTTCTCTTTCTTGCTGGCATTTTTGTTTTAACTGTGGGTTTTGCTCTTTCTTTTGTATTTGTGATAGTGGTCACAATTATTCAGATTCCAGATGAATGACTCCCTTGAGAATTTTTTGCAGGGCTGGTCGTGTGGTGGTGAACTCCCACAATTCTTGTTTGTCTGGGAAATACACTATTTCTCCCTCATTTCTGAAGGAGCACCTTGCTGAGTAAAGAATTCTTCGCTGGCCGGGTTTTTGTGTTGGGTTTTTTTTTTTTTTTTTTTTAGTGTTTTGAATATATCATTCCACTTTCTTCTGGCCTGCAGGGTTTTGGTTGAGAAGTCTGCTGTTAGTTTGGTGAGGGTTCCCCTATAAGTGACCTGACACTTTTCTCTTGCTACTTGTAGAATTCTCTCTTTGTCTTTGAGCTTTGTGAATTTAACTATAATATGTCTTGGAGAAGATCTTTTTGGGTTGAATCTATTTGGGGACTTTTCAGCTTCCTGGATCTGAAGGTCTGTATCCTGCACTACACCTGGGAAGTTTTCTGTTACTATATCTTGAGTGGGTTTTCAATACTTTTTCCTTTCTTCTCCCCTTCAGGAATACCCACAATTCAGATGTTAGACTAGTTGGGGTTGTCTGCTATCTCTATTAGATTTTCCTCATTATTTTTAATTCTTGTTTTCCTTTTTTTGTCTGCCTGAGTTATTTCAAAAAGACCATCTTCAAGCTCTAAAATTCTTTCTTCTGCTTGCTCTACCCTGCTACTCAAGCTCTCAGTTGTGTTTTTTATTTCATTGAGTGAGTCTTTCATTTGTAGAAGTTCTGCTACACTATTTTTTTTGTCTTTTTTGTGACCGGTAAGGGGATCGCAACCCTTGGTGTGGTGTTGCCCACACCGCGTTCAGAGCACACCAGCCATTACTATATAGGATCCGAACCTGCAGCGGGAGCGTCGCTATTTTTTAAGATATTAATCTCTTTCTAGATTTCCTCCTTCATATTCTGGATATTTTTTCTTATTTCATTATGTTCTCTAATTGAGTCTTCCTTTATTTCTTCAAGTTTTCTTAAGATCATTGCNTGAGGAGTAATTTCTGGGTTCTCTATTCTACTCCACTGATCTGAATGTCTATTTTTATACCAGTATCATGCTGTTTTGGTTACAATAGCTTCGTAGTATAATTTGAAGTCAAATAATGAAAGATAAGATTGTTTTTTCCATTTCTGTGAAGAATATCATTGGTATTTTGATGGGGATTGTGTTGAATCTGTAGATCACTTCGGGTAGTATAGACATTTTCACAATATTAATTCTTCCAATCCAAGAGCATGGAATATCTTTACATCATTTTATGTCTTCTTTAATTTCTTTCAGAAATGGTTTATAGCTCACATTGTAGAGGTCTTTCACGACCTTGGTTGAATTGATCCCTAGATATCTTATTTTTTTGTGACTATTGTAAATGGGCTTACTTTATTTCTCTTTCTGTTAATTTGTTATTTGAGTATATAAATGCTAGTGATTTGGGGGCATTTATTTTGTATACTAGAATGTTACTGAAGTTATTAACCAGCTATAAGAGTTTTTCAATAGAGTCTTTAGGTTTTTCTATATATAGTATCATGTCATCTGCAAATAGAGAAAGTTTAACTTCATCTTTTGCAATCTGGATTCCCTTTATTTCTTTCTCTTGCCTGATTGCTCTAGCTAGTACCTCCACTACTATGTTGAATAGAAGTGGTGAGAGTGGGCATCCTTGTCTTGTTCCTGTCCTTAAGGGGAAAGCCTTCAATTTTTCCCCGTTCAGAATGATACTGGAAGTGGACTTGTCCGAAATGGCTTTTATTGTTTTAAGGTATTTTCCTTCTATACCTAATTTGTTGAGAGTCTTTATCATGAAGAGATGTTGAATTTTGTCAAACGCTTTCTCAGCATCTATTG
>NW_007731348.1:133061-140003 GCF_000696425.1 Galeopterus variegatus | reverse complement strand
TGCTCAAAATTCTTTTTCAGACATTTCAAGGATTCCCTGTTCCATAGAGTCTGACTTTGGAGCATTACTGTATCCTATTCATGGTGTCATTTCTTCTTGATTGTTTCTATTTCTAGTATTTTTTTGCTGATGCTTGGTCATTTGGTAGAGGGTTTGCTTCTTCTATTACACTGAGGTTGGCTGTGGAGTGGTCCTGGTGGCTAATGTGGAGTTGAATTGTCTTTGCTTGACAATAGGTTTGGTGATGGTTATGTTAAACCACCTTGGTCCCTGTTCCAGACTCTGTGGTTGTAGAATGAGCCCCTAGCACCATGCAGTTCTGCTTGGCCAAACTCAGCAGGTCTGACCCGTAGGCTAGTGCTCCCCCCTGGGTTGGAGGCAGGGTGAGGGGCCGCATCCAGCCACGCAGTTCTGCTGGCTGCAGCTGCTGCTGGCCACCACTGGTGGGCTCACCTGGGTGGTGCCAGTTCGTGGCATGGGGTTGGGGCCTGGTGCTCACCCCTTGCCTGGGTCCAAAGCGGGGTGAGGGGCCTCATCCAGCCGCATGGTTCCTCTGGCTGTTGCTGCTGCAAGCTGCCACTGACGGGCTCACCTCTACCTAAAATAATTCTTAAATTTAAAAAAAATATTTAAAAAATAATTTTGCTATACTTAGAACCAGGGCGAAAGTTTACCTACATCAATATCAATCAGACAAAAGTTATTTTTTATTATTTCTATCAATCAATTGTAGCTAGTTTGGGAAACAAAAGAAATACTCACTTGAGTATCCATATACTTGACAACTTAAGTTTCTCATTGTCCAGGATATGATACAAAATTGTCCAACTTATTAAATAACCAGGGAAATGAAACTCAGCCTAAAGAGTAAAGAAATTTATCTGAGGTTCACCTTGAGGTAATCAGAGGTTGGAGACAAGGATTTTAAATGGGTTATAACTCTCCTCTATTTAAACACAAAGTAAATGTATAAACTTGCAAAGAACAGAAAATCTGTACAGAGAAATAATAATGATTAAAAGGAAATAAATGGAATTCTAAAATAAAAAACACAATATTTGAAATTAAAAATTTTCTGTATGAACTACATCTTAATATAGATGACAGAGGAAAGAGTAGATTAACTTGAATATAGATCGATATAAATCATGTAATATAAAAAAAGATTGAAAAATGTAACAGAACTTCAGAGCCTATCAGATATCAAACAGTCCAACAAATGTGTAATTTTTGTCCTAGATGGTAAAGAAAGAGAGAATAGGGGAAGAATATTTGACAAAATAACACCAAAAATTTCCTAAATTTGACAAACGACAAAAATTTAGATACGAATTCTCAACAGACAACAAACAAACAAATAAGTCATACCTAGCCACATTATAATCAAACTGTTGAACATTACAGATTTCTAGCAAAGCTTAAAAGCATCAAGAAACACACATACACGTATGTGCACACACACATTACATATGGGCAATGAAAGATTTGATTAAAAGCTAAATTCTCATTGGAAACTGTGAAGGTCAGAAGAGAGTGGAATATCTTTAAAGTTCTGAAATTTAAAAATAATATAATAATAAATTAGTGTTCGATGTTGCTATTTGACTTTTGAATAAAAACTCTTCTGCCTGCATGTCAGCTCTCTCATTCTCTATGTATAAAGAAGCATGTATACAATGGGCCATTTTAGTAGAAAATTAAATTATTTCTGCATTAAGACACTTAGTCAATATTCTTCACACAAACCTTGTTCAATTACAAAGGCCTAACAGTTGTAGGCAAGGTTGCATAATCTTATAATTTTCCCATTATCTTCTGCTCACTCTTGCTTTCTTCCAGTCTCAAGAATGCCCTAGTGACAGATATTTATTTACATTTTGGTGTGGATGAATATAAGACATTACATAGCTGCTGCCAGAGTTATTGTCTTTAGAACCTATATCTCTGTGTATGTAATACGTTATTTTATTCATAAGCATGGAAATTTCAGACGTCAATGCCAGTGGGAGAAGTTTGAGAACAGGAAATGGTCTTTTCTTGGGCTACTGAAATCACTGCACAATAGGCAATTGTATTTTGAAATACATAAAAAACTACTGTGTTCAATAATAATAAAAGAATGATGCAATATGGAAATGCTAGAATATGATTCAAAGAGCACATTTAACTGCTAGTATTGTCTATCATCAGTCCAGTGAATTAATAGTTCAGTGTCTCATACACATTTACATAACATGCACACATACACACACACACACACACACACTTACACATACACATTTGTCCTGGAAGTGTGAGCAGTTGAATATATCATGCAAATCAAGCAAATGCATATTCTGGAAGAAATGAGTCTCAGGTGACTGCTGCCAGTATTTCTAAAGTAGTTGCATAATAGCTTTTAACTTGTGGCAGACATAATGCTAAATACCCATTTGAATGTTTAAGCTTTCTTTGATTTATCTGTGTTCAGCTACCTGCAAGGTCAGAACTGTAGGGAGCAGCCCAGGAGAGTAAAAATGCCTGTGTTAAAAGGAGGCAGAGTGTTTTCCACGGAGATAAATTTAAGGACAGAATAAATTAGTACAGCACGTTCCTTTCTGATACTCCTTTCTATTTCCTTTCTGCTGATTTGCAAAGGCTCCCTGCTTTATGGTTTGAATGATTTGTAAGCTCTCTTTAATACCAAGAAAAACAAAAAGTAAGGGAGTCTTCTCTCTGTTGCTTAAAGATGCTTTGTTGTTAACTATCATGCAGGTTACATGTCCCACCACTTTCCAGATTTTCTTCAGAAATTCTTAGATTGTTGGATTTTCTCATTTTTTCAGAGTTGCAGATATGTTGTTTTTGTATCATTTAGAATGGTTAAGAAATTTCCTCTTTTGGTAAGAGGATTCCAGAAGGTTGTTTCCTAAAAGAGCCGATTACATGAAATATTGATAACTGGGAACTAAAAAAATGTGTCCCACACTGCCTGCATTTCAGCTCTCTTCACCCCAAACTCATCCTTCAATGTGGCTATACTATTTCCTGTCAGTCTTCACCTAACAGTAAATAGGATATAAACCAACGTGAAAATTTCCACAAGAGCAGAATATTCAGGAATGTTGGAATTGGACCCAGAAAATTCATAAACACTTTTCAGATTACCAGCATCTTGAAACCAATTCTCAAAGAAACTTTTCTTTTCTTTTTTTACAATTGATAGTCTATATACAACATAACCATAACTTTGTTTTATCTCATTTGCTGTATTGCCTTTTGTGGTGGGCCCCTGCAACTTTGAACTTACCAAAAGTAGTTTAGAAAAATGCAGCATTTTCCTATTTTTTTGTTTTATGTGTGATGATAACATATGCTGGTGTGTGTGTGTGTGTGTGTGTGTGTGTATTTACATATATGTAAAAGGCCTATATGGTTTCTGAATAAAAGATTTTCACATCTTCTGCCCATTTAATATTTGCAAAAGCCCTATCATATATATAAAACGATATTGATATCTCCACTTTGCTAATGAGAAAGGTAATACTCAAAGAAGTGTTCACTGGCTCAAGTTGTCTAACCTAATTGAAAGTAGAGCAAAAACTAAAACCCATCTGATTCTTCTGATTAAAATTCCAGGACATAATAGGAAAATTGGACTCTAAATTTGGATAGATTATGCTGAAAACCTAAATCCACTATTTACTAATTGAAAGTCATGTGATCTCTCTCTCTCTCTCTCTCTCTCTCTCTCTCTCAAACTCAGATTTATTGTCTATAAGATGGGGATTAAAAAATATTTTCCTTGCAGAATTGTTAGAGGATTCAGTGAGAATTCAATATGCAAATCACAATCTGTGATGATCTAATCAGAATAAATAGTGTATTCATCATCACAAAATGTGGTCATTCTTTGTGACCCTTTACACAAATATATATAATCAACATGTTTCAATAAAAAAGAATACATAAATTAATTTCCCAAGTTTACATTTTTAAAAAAAGCATTGAAAAAAAAGAAGCTGATTGTAATGTGAAACAAGGAAGTTAAAAAAGAATACATAAATTAATTTCCCAAGTTTACATTTTTAAAAAAAGCATTGAAAAAAAAGTACCTGACTGTAATGTGAAACAAGGAAGTTCCTATAAAATCACAACCACATCAAGGCATGTTGAAGTTAAAGGAAAGAGAAAGTCCAGTTAGTTCCTCCACAGGCTTGGGGGCAAAAAGGGGAAATAACCCAGTAGGAGAGAATGTAAGAGAAGTCTTTCCAGAAGCAACGCTATGATTTTGTAAGCTTAAGATAAGTAAGAGTATATCGTACAAAGAAGGAGAAAAAAAAAATTTCAGGCAGAAGGGTTAGCAGGTACACAGGCCCAAAAGCAAGGGAGGAACTGATGTGCTCCAGGTACAGGTAATAGTTCAAAGTAACTGGCAAAGACTCCAAGGAGGGGAAGAGGACTGATAGAACCTGACAAAATTTGAACTTTATCTTGGAGATGATATAGAGATTATTGAGGGAAATTAAAAGAAGAAATGTTATGAGCAAATTCACCCTGGAGAGAGGTGACTTTGAAAATAGTGTTGGGAACAGATTGGAGGAGAGCATAAGTATAAAAAGGGAGAGAGTGCAAAGAAAGCCAGGCCGGTCAGAATGCTCAATAAGAATATTACTGAATACTATTGAAAAACATGTACAAGCGTACTTCAAAAAGTGTGTGGAAAAACAGAATTGAAAGATAATACAAATCTTTCCATGAACTTTTTGAAGAATCCTCATGGATCTAGTAAATGTTTAGCAATCAGATCGGTCTCCAGAAAAGAAAAAAAGCCCTGATTTGCATATTTTACCATGACCAATTTTCAAGCTATTCAGTGTCATAACTAAGAAATCATTGCCTAATCCAAAGTCATGAAGATTTGCACTTATGTCTTTTCTAAGAGTTTAATCATTCCAGTTCTTACATTTAGATATCTGATCCATTTTGAGTTAAATTTTATAGGTGGTGTGAAGTATAGGTTTCTCAATTTCCAACACTTTTAAAGATAAAACAACACATTCAGGGAAAAGCAGGAGTGAAAAACAGACCAATCCTTCTCTCACTTTAAGTTTCTCAGAGTTTGGCACAAGTAGTGATAAAGTTGAGGAGGAGATTTAACTGAGATGAGACTTTGCAGTTTTGGTCCACACTGGACTGGACATTTTCCTACCTGATAGTGACCGTAGAGCTATGAAATTCACTCAAGATGCTATTAAAGTATAATTTTTCAAAAAATGTAAAATTTTAACTTTACACCAATGTAGAATGTGAAAGTTTTTATGCAACTTGTTAATTAGTGAAGGAACCAGTAAGATGTAACTGGTTCAAAGAAGAGTTTAGAAGCTAGGGTATTTACAGGAGGATAAATTGCTGGGTTAGACATAAGTAAACTTGATGTCTAATAGGACCATAAGTGTTTAGGTTTATGTGTTTCACTAGAGACAAATTGTTTATTTCACTCCTATACAAAAATCTATAAATTCACAAGTAACTTCACTATGTCTGGGAACTGTAATAAATCATAAACAGTGAAGCAGAGGAAGTCATACTCCTAGACAATTCTAGGGTGGCCTTTGACTCTATATAATACTGAAGGAATAGGCTGCCCACCTTTTCACCTTATCTTCAAGTTTTGGTTATGTGTTTCACTAGAGACAAATTGTTTATTTCACTCCTATACAAAAATCTATAAATTCACAAGTAACTTCACTATGTCTGGGAACTTTAATAAATCATAAACAGTGAAGCAGAGGAAGTCATACTCCTAGACAATTCTAGGGTGGCCTTTGACTCTATATAATATTGAAGGAATAGGCTGCCCACCTTTTCACCTTATGTTCAAGTTTTGTATAATTTGGGGGGCAATATTTTTTTAGGATAGGAAAGGAAGAGTCAGATCATGTATGAAAGCAATCATAAGGGTGAAGAATCCAATTTTTATCTCACTGGGTTCAAGTGTGAATTGCAAAACTATAGCAAAGATTAAAGATTATGAATGGATGACAAAATAAATCAGAGTTAAAGGCTGCATCTCATAAAATGTGACAAATATGCTCTTCTCTAAAATAAATATCTATGATATATGGGATGGTGTTTGTACGTTGCTAACTCCCAAGGATGGCTTCATGCTGAGTTATGCAAGACTCAGTCAAGACAGTAACCAGAACCAGCTTATACACCTCAGAGCCACATCCTACTTTACCATTATACAGAATATCCTTAAACAGCATACCAAAAATATGTTTCAAGCCACTTGAAGCATGGGAAACACATTCAGCTGTCCCACTGATTTATCTTCTTTTTCACTATTTGGATAGGTGCAGGGCAAATCTAAGTACATCTGTAACCAGGGTAGAGGACAGTAATCTCTCTTTTCACTGACTCCCCAATCTTAAAAAGTAATCCTTTTAGAGCCCTTTTCTTTCAGTTTGTGTGGTAGGCAGAATAATGGTCCCCCCAAAATTGTCCACATTCTGTTCCCAAGAATCTATGAATATATTATGTTACATGGCAAAGGGAAATAAGCTTGCAGATGCAATTAACATTGCTAATCAGATGACCTTAAAATCACAAGATCATCCTGAATTATCTAGGTGAGCTCAGTGTAATTGCAAAGGTCCATGAAAGTAGGAGGAAGGAGGAGGCAGAAAAGTCAGTCAGACTGTCATGAGGTGAGTGTTTAGCCCATTTATGTTGCTTATAACAAAATACCTGGAATTGGGTAATTTATAAGAAAATGAAATTTATTGCTTACAGTTTCTGAGGCTAGGAAGTCCAAAGTCCATCTGGTGGTAGTGACAGTGACCCAGGGCTTTCACATTGCAAGATGGTCTCACTTTGCAAGCAGAGAGAAAGACAGACTCTCCTCTTCTTTTAAAGCCCTCAGAACCACACCCCTGACCACCATTTTTAATCCATTCA
>NW_007731348.1:130023-131178 GCF_000696425.1 Galeopterus variegatus | reverse complement strand
TAATAAACGAGACTTGATCAGAATACTGTCTTGTCTCAATTTCTCGTGTCTCTTGTCCCATTCAATTCCCAGTCCCCCCTCCAGGGTCTGCGTTGAATATCCTGTGGGTCGGGACACTACTGCCACACTCTTAATTCTCATTCAAAGTCATCTCGAAATCAAAATGGAATGGTGACTTTTAGCAGCAAACATACTTATTCTAGGTTTGTTTCATCTTCATAGCACCTCCCTTTTTATTGTTGACTATTGGTGTTTCAATAAATAATGGCAAACTATTCTGTGCCACTGTATTCCCATTCCAACTGTGAGATTTGGAAGTGCTCATTCTTCAAGCTTTCACAACCAAACAATTACACGTGCTCTTGTCTCTCTTTGGATCTGATGGGTTAATGGGCAGCATACTGAATGGTCCTTCATTTAGGACAATTAGTAATATTCAACTAATCTCAGATTTCTGTTTCTGCCATGGAGAGTGTTTTACATGTCAATAGTCACCAACAAATTTATTGTTAAAAGAAGTTAAATGGTTTGCTTTGATCCTAGAAGCCTGTCATTAAAACTCCTGCCAACTGGCAAACACTTGAAAGGTTTGAACACTGAGCTATAGGAAAGTTTAGTCAATTAGACTTGGCTTGGTTTTTTCCTCAGGGTGAATTTTCTTCTTTGAAATACTCCCCAGAAGGATGAATTAATAAGACGTCGAGGAAAGGAAAATTCAGATTTGAAGTGAGAATGGACAAAAGTATCATTATACATAAAAGAGACATAAGGCCTGCTTTAGGTGTGCAGCTCAGCACTCAGACACCAAGTCTGACTTCTCCAGGAAGAGCAATATCTTTGGCACCTAAACAGGGCTAACTGCTAAAACCTTCTCAACCCACATCTTTCCTCTTTGCCGTCTCTCCTTGCATGTGGTGTGCAAACCAAATACCAGTCTTATTTTTGTTATCTTTCATATTCATTGGGAAGAACATCATCCCATTTTGCAACCCTGTGGTGCTACTCGCAGAGATCAAACACCCCTTTCAGTTGCTAGTGGTTCGTATGACTCTGTTTTAATCCAGAGCAAGATTGAAGATTTGCCAAAAACTTCAAGTCTTGATTTAGTATTCTTTTTTTCCACAGTTTCTCTTCTTTGGAAAATTAGATTAATCT
>NW_007731348.1:127757-129297 GCF_000696425.1 Galeopterus variegatus | reverse complement strand
GGATATGAACATGGTTCTATTTTTTCTGGTTTACTCTAATATGGCTACTATAGTAAACTCTCAAAATAAAGCTAAAGAGGCATATTCAAAATGTAATGTCTTCCTCTCAACACGCTTTATGTGCATATTAATTCAACTGCTTTTCTTCATCCGCTGCATCTAATCAGTCACCAAATCCTCTTTTTTCATCACTTAAGATGTCTCAGATTTTTCTCTCAGGTTTTTTGACATAGCCACACATTAAGAAATATGCCTTGATTGCTGCAGCCATTCCCTAGTTCCTCTCCTTTATTTTGGATTTCTGTCTTCATCTCCACACTACCACCAGATGAATATAGTTAACACACTGGTTAGAAGCAAGTCCCCCTTCTCTGTCAATGCCTTACCACAATGCTTCAAGATTTGACATCATCTGACCCTATCTAACTAAAATTTTCTTTTATCTAATTCTACTACTGTGTTCAGATCTTTCATGCATGAATATCTTTGTGCTTTCCATTATGTCTTGGTTTAAGCTCTTTGCTGAAAATCCTAAGTGTTCCACACCATAATCATCAGCCCTAACGTTTCAGATAATTCACGAAACTTTCTTTGAACATTTCTAATCCATTTCTTCCTTCTCTGAATTCATTTTAGTTATAATAAATAAGTTCCCATGAACATCATATTGTCTCATATTTATTGTTTCATTTCTATTTTCTGCACCCTAATTGCTAAGATTTTTGAGATTTTAAGTAAAAAAACTTTAATTGGGAAATTCATGCTTTCAGTCATCAGATTTATCCTTCCATCTTAACCAACTAAAAACACTGGAAAAACTATTGAAAACAATTCTCAAGCATTGGAAAATAAACAGCACAGGCTTATGATCCCTGAGAAGAGAAAAACAAATTAAGTATGCCCTAAGGTCGTCCTGACTTACTGCCTAGAGAAAGTTTGCAGGCTGCAGCATAGGGAGAGGAAAGCCTAACAGATCCTGGCAGTTTCCCTGAGTTGAGGGAACAGAGGGGGAATTTTGAGGAAGTGAGGTAACTAGAATCAATAGGATGGAGTATTGGACAGAGATGAGCAACGTAGAAAAAAGCCTTGCAGATCTTCAGAGTTCACATTGAGTCTTCAGCTGAGTATTAATCAGCCCATGTTTGTGAAGAAACTACTCAAAGCCAGAGAAAGAAGCACCATACAGGAACAGACAGAACACAACATGGAAAAGTGATTCAAAAGGCGTTATATACCCAAACGTAAAAACTAAAACTATAAAACCATAAAACTTTTAGAAGAACAATTTAGTAGAGGATCTAAGTGATCTTGGGTTAGGTAAAGATCTCTTTTAAAAAAACACAGAAACTGCAAACTGTAAGGAGAAAAGATCAACAAATTAACTGGATGTCATAAAATTTATAAACCTTTACTCTTCAAAAGACAGTGCCAAAAAAATGAAAAGGCAAGGGAAAAACATAGTTGGAAAACATATATTTGACAAAAGGATTGTATCCAAATATATAAATTTCAACTCACTAATAGAAGAAAACCAAACTTT
>NW_007731348.1:117776-126540 GCF_000696425.1 Galeopterus variegatus | reverse complement strand
ACAAAAGGATTGTATCCAAATATATAAATTTCAACTCACTAATAGAAGAAAACCAAACTTTCGCCAAATAAATAGGAAAAATATTTGAAAAAACAGTTCACTAAGGGGGTTAAAAAGAAAGAGGAATAAGGAAATTTCTTGGAGTGAAAGAAATACTATTTTTCTTGATTATGATAGAAATTACATGACTGTATAACCTTGCCAAAACCCACCAAACTGTATACCCAAAAAAGGGTTTATCTTACTGAATTTAAAGTGCTCCTCAATAAAACTGATTTTTAAAAGACTGTCTTAGCCTGTATATTTCTCAAAGCAGAGTTTGAGAAAAAGGTTCATCTCATAGTCTTTTGGGGACATCATCCTAAGGACCAGGTGTGAGTTACAAAAAGAATGAAACAGGGAAGGAAAAAAGCTATTTACAAGATAAATTATTATTTATTTAAAAATCTTTATTGAGGTATAAAATACATATCCTAAAATTCACCTATTGTAAGTGTACAAGTTAAGTAATTTTTGGTAATTTTACAGTGTTACACAACTATCACGATAATTCAGTTTTAGAACATTTCCATTAGTCCTAAAAACTTCACATGCTCTGAAGCCACTCCTTGCCCTGGGCAACCACCAAACTGCTTTGTAGATCTACAGATTTGCTTTTCAGGAAATTTTATATAAATGGAATCAAAATATCTTGCATAACTATTACACAGTATCACAATCAGAAAATTTACAGTACAGTCCACAGAACTATTCAAATTTCACTAGTTTTGCATGCACTTGTGTGTGTGTATGTGTGTGCATGTTTGTGTGTATGTGTGTGGTTATTTCATCTTCATTTTTGGAGAAGAGTCTTGCTTGACATTTTTTTCTTCTTTCTTTCAGCATGTTTAACATGTCATTTGATTCCTCCTGGATTCCATTGTTTTAATAAAAAGTCACCTATGAATAAAAAATGCTGTCAAGGATGCAGAGAAAAGAGAAACCTCCTACATTGTTGGTGGGAAGTAAATTGGTACAGTCATTGTTGAAAACAGCATGGAGGTTCCTCAGAGAACTGAAAAGAGATTTACCTTATGATCCAGCTATCCCACTACTGGGTATATATACTCAAAAGAAATAAAATCCATATATCAAAAAGACACCTGCACTCCCATGTTCATCGCAACGTTATTCACAACAGTGAAGAAATGGAATCAGCCTAAATGCCCATCAACAAATGAATGAATAAAAAAACTGAGGTATATATTCACAATGGAATATTATTCAGCTATAAAAACAAATTATATTCTATCATTTGCAGCAACGTTGATGGAACTGGAAACCATTTTGTCAAGTGAAGTAAGTCAGGCACAGAAAGACAAATACCACATGATCTCACTCATATGTGGAATCTAATTTTTTTTAAAAAGTGGTTCTTATAGAAATAGAGAGTAGAATAATGGTTACCAGAAGTTGGGGGGGGGAGAGGTGGTGGATTAACAGAAACAAACTGCTATCTACCCTAAGTGAATCACTGTGCAGTATGCATGTGTTGAAATAATACAATGTACCCCACGAATACGTACAAGTAAATGTTAAAATTTTAAAAATAAATTAAAATTTAAATTTAAAAATTTAAAATAATATTGCCATTACTCTAAATGTAATGATTCATTTTTCTCTTCCTGCTTTCAAGATTTTTTTGAATTTCAACAATTTGTCTATGTGTGTGTGTAGATGTGGAACTCCGCATTATCCTGCATAGGTTTCACTGAGCTTCTGAGAGCTCCTGTGATCTGGAGGTTAAAGTTCTTCATCAAATTTGGGAACTTTTCAGCCAGTATGTCTTCTAACAGTTTTTCTCCTCCTTTCTGTTTTCCTCCTCTCACGTGTTGGTACTTAATGTTGTTGCATAGGTCTCTAAGGTTTGTTTTATTTTTCTTCAATCTTTCTTCTCTCTGTTCTTCATAGTATGTAATTTTTATTGATAAATCCTCAGGTTCACTGATTCATTATTCTACCATTTCACATCTGCTGTTAAGCCCAAGTAGTAATTCTTTTTCATTTTACAGCTCTGGAACTTTTTTTTTTTTTTAAGTTTCTATTTCTTTATTGAGATTCAATCTTTGTTAGGTCATTTTTATTGTTTTCTTTAAATTCTATAAACAAAGATTTCTTTAATTTTCTGAATATGTTTATAGCAGCTGCTTTAAATTTTTTCTATAGTAAGTTTAACATCTCAGCTCTCTCGAAGTCAGTTTCTACTGATGTAACAGGAGTGACTCCATTTTGTTAAACTTTTAAATTAAAAAGTTTTTTTTTTCTTACTCTTGTAACTGGAACCACATAGCTTGCAGCTGGACATTAGAATATAATGACTCTTGTTCACATGATTACTAGATCATAATGACTTTTGTTTACACTGTACACAGAATAATTATAGCAGAAATTGTCAACCCAGGTGGCCATTCTTTACTAGCTTACTGACTAGATCTTTTCAAGGTTAACAGGAACTGAGTCCGTGACTTGACTTCATGGAAGATGGTCACCATGAATCGGCTCCCACCCGAGAAGTTCTTTGATGTTTATCTGCAATTTTATGATTATGCCTGCACGTCCCTGCTTAGACCACCATGGATCAGCCCCACTACCACCTGTTACTATAAAACCCTTTGGCAAGTCTGGGAAAAGGGGAGAGGGTCTTTGAGACATGAGTTCACCATTTCCCCAGGCTGCTGGCTTCCTGATTAAAGGCTACCTTTCCTCACACCAACACTTGTCTCTCAATTATTGGCTATTGAGCAGCGACCAAACGGATCTTTGGGGTTTCAGTAACACTGACTGCTTACTTTCCTGATTTATGGGCCACATTTCCCTGTTTCTTCGCATCTCTTGTATTTCATTGTTGCTCTTGTTAAAACTGAGCATCTTAGACAATATTTCGTGGCTGCTCTGGATTTTAGTTTTTCCCCTGAAGGGTTTTGCTGTTGTTGCTTTAAAACAAACAAACAAACAAAAAATATGCCTGGGCATAATCTGCAAAATCTGTCACACCCTTGGTGTGTGGCTGCTGATGGCTCTGATCACTTTTTTTAAATTCTTGTTTTATTTTATTTTAGTTCTTGTTTTTCCTTTTTAACTTCCTAAGTGTCACCCCTATGTCTGCATAACTTAGTGGTCAGACAATAATTGGTCAGAGATTACACTCAAAAACTTTGATCTAGTAAAGCTTCCATGCTGGGCTAGGTGAATCTGCTGAGGGGTGAAATGTACATTCAAAATTCGGGCAGTTTTCAAGTTTGATTCAGCCTTCATTTTCCACTGAGCTTACTCAGATCTCCCCTACATGTGCACACAGGCTTCAGTCAGTCAGGGCAGGGTGGAGAACTTGGACCTTCCTCAGTTCTCCCTTGTGTGTGTGCAGCATCTGAGGCAGTGAGAAATATATGGAAAATGTGTCTATCTAGGCTGTCCATGTCTCTCTCATTTTCAGGATCTCCTTTGTTAGATTTCCAGCTAGTCTGCTAGACTTTGGCTCACCATGGAGGACTGCGATTTAAGGGTAACACACTCATGGTCTTCCCCATTTACTTTCCAAGAAGTTTGCTACTTTTGCTGACATTGCCACAAGGTGTGTGATTTTTGCCCTCAACTCCAAATCAAGTCAGCCCCCTCCAGCAGCAAAGCCTATGGTTTTCATGTCCACCCCTGACTTGGTGAAAATACTATGTTGTCAAGCTGGGGGCAGGGGGAGCTGAAGGAAATGGGAGCAGTCCTAGAGAAGCAAGCCATAGACTTTTACGTTTTGTACCCAAAGTTCAGCAGTATTTCATTAACAAACTCTTTCTAGTACACTGTTTGCCTGAGGTTGATTTTCAGAGCCATGATAAGGGTGCTTTTTTTTTTGGGGGGGGGGGGGNGAATTTAAAGTGCTCCTCAATAAAACTGATTTTTAAAAGACTGTCTTAGCCTGTATATTTCCCAAAGCAGAGTTTGAGAAAAAGGTTCATCTCATAGTCTTTTGGGGACATCATCCTAAGGATCAGGTGTGAGTTACAAAAGGAATGAAATAGAGAAGGAAAAAAGCTATTTACAAGATAAATTATTATTTATTTTAAAAATCTTTATTGAGGTATAAAATACATATCCTAAAATTCACCTATTGTAAGTGTACAAGTTAAGTAATTTTTGGTAATTTTACAGTGTTACACAACTATCACGATAATTCAGTTTTAGAACATTTCCATTAGTCCTAAAAACTTCACATGCTCTGAAGCCACTCCCTGCCCTGGGCAACCACCAAACTGCTTTGTATATCTACAGATTTGCCTTTCAGGAAATTTTATATAAATGGAATCAAAATATCTTGCATAACTATTGCACAGTATCACAATCAGAAAATTTACAGTACAGTCCACAGAACTATTCAAATTTCACCAGTTTTGCATGCACTTGTGTGTGTGTATGTGTGTGCATGTTTGTGTGTATGTGTGTGGTTATTTCATCTTCATTTTTGGAGAAGAGTCTTGCTTGACATTTTTTTCTTCTTTCTTTCAGCATGTTTAACATGTCATTTGATTCCTCCTGGATTCCATTGTTTTAATAAAAAGTCACCTATGAATAAAAAATGCTGTCAAGGATGCAGAGAAAAGAGAAACCTCCTACATTGTTGGTGGGAAGTAAACTGGTACAGTCATTGTTGAAAACAGCATGGAGGTTCCTCAGAGAACTGAAAAGAGTTTTACCTTATGATCCAGCTATCCCACTACTGGGTATATATACTCAAAAGAAATAAAAGCCATATATCAAAAAGACACCTGCACTCCCATGTTCATCGCAACGTTATTCACAACAGTGAAGAAATGGAATCAAACTAAATGCCCATCACCAAATGAATGAATAAAAAAACTGAGGTATATATTCACAATGGAATATTATTCAGCTATAAAAAGAAATTATATTCTATCATTTGCAGCAACATTGATGGAACTGGAAACCATTTTGTCAAGTGAAGTAAGTCAGGCACAGAAAGACAAATACCACATGATCTCACTCATATGTGGAATCTAATTTTTTTAAAAAGTGGTTCTTATAGAAATAGAGAGTAGAATAATGGTTACCAGAAGTTGGGGAGGGGGGAGGTGGTGGATTAACAGAAACTAACTGCTATCTACCCTAAGTGAATCACTGTGCAGTATGCATGTGTTGAAATAATACAATGTACCCCACGAATACGTACAAGTAAATGTTAAAATTTTAAAAATAAATTAAAATTTAAATTTAAAAATTTAAAATAATATTGCCATTACTCTAAATGTAATGATTCATTTTTCTCTTCCTGCTTTCAAGATTTTTTTGAATTTCAACAATTTGTCTATGTGTGTGTGTAGATGTGGAACTCCGCATTATCCTGCATAGGTTTCACTGAGCTTCTGAGAGCTCCTGTGATCTGGAGGTTAAAGTTCTTCATCAAATTTGGGAACTTTTCAGCCAGTATGTCTTCTAACAGTTTTTCTCCTCCTTTCTGTTTTCCTCCTCTCACGTGTTGGTACTTAATGTTGTTGCATAGGTCTCTAAGGTTTGTTTTATTTTTCTTCAATCTTTCTTCTCTCTGTTCTTCATAGTATGTAATTTTTATTGATAAATCCTCAGGTTCACTGATTCATTATTCTACCATTTCACATCTGCTGTTAAGCCCAAGTAGTAATTCTTTTTCATTTTACAGCTCTGGAATTTTTTTTTTTTTAAGTTTCTATTTCTTTATTGAGATTCAATCTTTGTTAGGTCATTTTTATTGTTTTCTTTAAATTCTATAAACAAAGATTTCTTTAATTTTCTGAATATGTTTATAGCAGCTGCTTTAAATTTTTTCTATAGTAAATTTAACATCTCAGCTCTCTCGAAGTCAGTTTCTCCTGATGTAACAGGAGTGACCATTTTGTTATACTTCTAAATTTAAGTTTTTTTTTTCTTACTCTTGTAACTGGAACCACATAGCTTGCAGCTGGACATTAGAATACAATGATTCTTGTTCACATGATTACTAGAACATAATGACTTTTCTCACACTGTACACGGAATAATTATAGCAGAAATTGTTAACCCAGGTGGCCATTCTTTACTAGCTTACTGACTAGATCTTTTCAAGGTTAACAGGAACTGAGTCCGTGACTTGACTTCATAGAAGATGATCATCATGAATCGGCTCTCACCTGAGAAGTTCTTTGATGTTTATCTGCCATTTTATGATTATGCCTGCACGTCCCTGCTTAGATCACCATAATCAGCCTCCCTACCACCTGTCACTATAAAACCCTTTGGCAAGTCTGGGAAAAGAGGAGATGATCTTTGAGACATGAGTTCACCATTTCCCCAGGCTGCCAGCTTCCTGATTAAAGGCTACCTTTCCTCACATCAACACTTTTCTCTCAATTATTGGCTGTTGAGCAGTGATCAAATGGGCCTTTGGGGTTTCAGTAACACTGACTGCTTACTTTCCTGATTTATGGGCCACACTTCCCTGTTTCTTCGCATGTCTTATATTTCATTGTTGCTCTTGTTAAAACTGAGCATCTTAGACAATATTTCGTGGCTGCTCTGGATTTTAGTTTTTCCTCTGAAGGGTTTTGCTGTTGTTGCTTTAAAACAAACAAAAAATATGCCTGGGCATAATCTGCAAAATCTGTCACACCCTTGGTGTGTGGTTGCTGATGGCTCTGATAACTTTTTTTTAATTCTTGTTTTATTTTATTTTAGTTCTTGTTTTTTCTTTTTAACTTCCTAAGTGTCACCCCTATGTCTGTATAACTTAGTGGTCAGACAATAATTGGTCAGAGATTACGCTCAAAAACTTTGATCTAGTAAAGCTTCCATGCTGGGCTAGGTGAATCTGCTGAGGGGTGAAATGTACATTCAAAATTCAGGCAGTTTTCAAGTTTGATTCAGCCTTCATTTTCCACTGAGCTTACTCAGATCTCCCCTACATGTGCACACAGGCTTCAGTCAGTCAGGGCAGGGTGGAGAACTTGGACCTTCCTCAGTTCTCCCTTGTGTGTGTGCAGCATCTGAGGCAGTGAGAAATATATGGAAAATGTGTCTATCTAGGCTGTCCATGTCTCTCTCATTTTCAGGATCTCCTTTGTTAGATTTCCAGCTAGTCTGCTAGACTTTGGCTCACCACAGAGGACTGCAATTTAAGGGTAACACACTCATGGTCTTCCCCATTCATTTTCCAAGAAGTTTGCTACTTTTGCTGACATTGCCACAAGGTGTGTGATTTTTGCCCTCAACTCCAAATCAAGTCAGCCCCCTCCAGCAGCAAAGCCTATGGTTTTCATGTCCACCCCTGACTTGGTGAAAATACTATGTTGTCAAGCTGGGGGCAGGGGGAGCTGAAGGAAATGGGAGCAGTCCTAGAGAAGCAAGCCATAGACTTTTACGTTTTGTACCCAAAGTTCAGCAGTATTTCATTAACAAACTCTTTCTAGTACACTGTTTGCCTGAGGTTGATTTTCAGAGCCATGATAAGGGTGTGTTTTTTTTTTTTTTTTTTTTTTGGGGGGGGGGGCTGAGGTTGATTTTCAGAGCCATGATAAGGGTGCTTTTTTTTTTGGGGGGGGGGGTCAGCTTTATAATTTTTTTATGGAGGAAGGATTTTGCCCAGCTCTTCACCAAGCCATAGCTGGAAGTCCCACCAAAGATGCGTTACTGAGTGAGCTGCTGATGTGGGTGACTGGGTCTTGAGCCTTCCATGAATTTCTGAAGAATCTTATGGAATGTGTCGCAAAGCTATTCACTAAGTAATGGGGAAAGGAAGCAATTATTCTTAGCCCTGGGCTCTCATTGGCCCACGGTGGTTCCACTGAATATTATTTCCCCCATACTTCCTGGGTGCACATGTGTGAGACCTCATGTGTTTGAATGGGCAGGAAGTGAGTGTGTTTTACAAGTCCAAGGAGGGTGTTGATGCACCTGTATTAAGACCACTGAAGCCTGTGCAAAATGGGTCATCACAGCAATAGCTGGAGTAAGAGGTAGAATCCAAAAGATCTGAGATGCTGCGTAAGAAGCTGCTGATACAAGAGTATCATAAAAACTTAAATAGAGTAATAGAGCATATTCTTGGGCAAAAATAATGAATAGCATAAAGATGGTAGCTTTTTTCCAAATGAATTGATAGATTCAAATAAAATTTCATAAAACCTATAAAGCATGCTTTGCTGAATTGACAAGGTAACATTTTTTAATTTATAAGAAAGAAAAAAAATCACCAAAAATAATCAGAATTATCCTGAAGAAAAACAAGTTGGGATTACTACTCTATAGGCATAAAGAATGGCTAAAAGCCATTGGGAATTAGTGTAGGGATAAGTAAATTAAATAATGGAACAAAATAAATGAAGCAAAAGTAGACCTAACATATAGAAATTATGATATAATTTATTTACAGCAAAATTGGCATTGCAGACCAATTGGAAAAACATGATTGTATTAGTCCATTTCTGTTGCTTATAACAAAATATTTGGAATAGGGTAATTTGCAAAAAGAAAATAAAATTTATTGCTTATAGTTTTAAAACTAGGCACTTTGTGAGAAAACAAATTCATCGTTTATGGTTTCAGAGTCTGGAAAGTCCAAATTCCAGGGAACACTTATGGTGATGGCCTTCTTTGGTGGTAGCTTTTCAGCAACGCAGGAGTCTGACATTGAGAAAATGGCAGAGCAGAGAGAGAGAGAGAGAGAGTTCTTCATGCACTCTCCTTTTAAAGCCCTCAGAACAACATC
>NW_007731348.1:114532-116959 GCF_000696425.1 Galeopterus variegatus | reverse complement strand
AGAGAGAGAGAGAGAGAGAGTTCTTCATGCACTCTCCTTTTAAAGCCCTCAGAACAACATCCATGACCACGTTTTTAATCCACTCACTAGGCATGATCCTACAATCGAATCAACCCTTCAAGGCCCCACCTCATGATTGCCATAATAGGATTTCCCACCTTCTTAACAGTGACAATGGAGATCAAGCTACTACTACATTAAACTTGAGGGACACAACCCATATCAATAATATTTTCAATAAGTGTTGTTGGGACAATAACCTTTTCATATACAAGTAATGAAATGAGATCTTATTTCACAACATAAAAAACTAAATTACAATTGGATTAGAGACTCAAATATTAAAGGAAAAATTGAAAATCATAAGTCATTACCTGAAAGTACATGGCTGGCAGTGACATAAAGAAGGACTGCTTAAACTGTATTAAAAAACAACAGCAACAACATATACCGTGAAGGAAAATATATATGTATATATTCAGTTACATTAAAATTAAGGAGCTCTGTCTATTAAAAGACTCATAAAGGAAAATTCGAACTATATCTATATTCTCATATTTCCAAAATCAATTCATTATTTCTTTTTAGTTTCAAAATCACAAAATTGACAAATGTATTAAAAGTCAAAAGACAGAAATATATGTTATAAAATGTTCAACCTTGACTTCATTCTTTCTGGCCTTCGCCACTTCCCCAGACATAACTTTCATTTATATCTTGAGGAATGTGTTTGTTTCTTAAATTTTTCTCTACTAATTTACAAACACACATATATATAATGTTATAAATAAAATAATTATTATATCATGATTATTATTCTGTAAACTTCTTTTCTCACTAATGGCATATCATAGATGTCTTTCAACATTAGTACATTTGCTGATTTCATCAAATCTGAGGTGCTTTGATGGTTTTGGTTTCATGCTTTACCAGAGAGTGTCAGCATAGGATTTACCCAATTGCATCACTTTTTTAAGTGAGTCTTTATTTTATCTATAGTTTCATACTGAAATCTTAGGCAAATCTACCTAATATCTGCCTGAGAAGTAATTTGATGCACATGTTCCAGTCAATTCTGCAACACCCTAGAAAGCAGGTTTTCCAAAGCTGGAAAATTCTCAGATGGTACTTTCAGAGAAAGAAGGCACTTTTGAGAGGTGTATTTGATTTTCTTTATTTAAAGAACTACTCAAATTAAATTTACAAATACATAATTCCTCATACAGGTGATAAAAAATATATTGTCTAGAACTTGGATATGTGAATCAGGAGCTATAGCAATGCGTAAAAACACGTGACACAGACTACTTGATGGATATCTGAACTGCTGAATTCAACAACTGTGCTAAACTATTAACTTGAAATATGCACTTACTCAACTTTGCCTACAGATGAGCAAAGAGCTATCTTTCTATAGGTGTGATAATAAACTGAAGCAAATTATGCTTATTTCCATGACTTTATTTCACTTAAAAAGAAAAATAAAAGAATAAACCTTCCTTATTAATAAGAACACAGCTGTTGCTGTTGGATTTAGTAGATTACTTTAGCTTTGTAATATGTTTTAAAATGAGGAAGTGTGAGACCTCCAACTCCTTTTTCAAGATCTTTTTGGCTATTTGGTGTCCCTTGAAATTCCATATGAATTTTAGGGTGGATTTCTTTTTTAGAATTTTTCTTTTAATCATAACTTTTAAAAGCAAAAAAAGAAAAATACTGGTTCCTTGCCTTAACTAAAAAAATAGCTGAGTTTGTCTAAAATTCATAAGGTAAAAATCATGCATTTGAGTTCTGTTATGAACTTTTTCAAAATCCAGATACTATATAAAATTGAAGTATTAGGAATATTTGTTATCTTTCCCCAGGCCTCTGACATTTTTCTTCTTCCTGTATCTCAGAGATCTAATGTAACTGAAAGTTAGCTACATCTTTTCTACCACATTGAAAAGAGAGGGGAGAAATGTAGATGTTCTAGAGTGTTGTCTATTCAGAGAAATCAATTTGCACTGGAAGAAGAATGATGTGAAAACAGTTAAATCTTAAAATAAAGAAAAAGAAGAAAAACAAGGAAAACCCTATAATGATAAAAATCTAAAAGCTAAACTTTACTGATGAGGGACATATTTAAAGTAAAACATATATGTGTGTGTTATTATGATGAACTCTAATCTGTTACTAAATGTTGGATCTGATTCCCCCTCGTGCTTTATCATTATATATGAGCATTGTCTTCTATGAATTATTTATGGCCAGGATCTACTTTGTGTCACCTGTGTGATTAATTAAAATATTAAAGAGGAAGGACAATTTAATATTATGCAAAGCATCACATTGACAGGACTGAAAGAATCATACAAACATTCACTTCCACGGAAGAGTTCTTATTTAGTTTCTAAAATAAGTTTACCAGTCATGAGAAAATTGTGG
>NW_007731348.1:111883-113661 GCF_000696425.1 Galeopterus variegatus | reverse complement strand
ATCTTATCTTTGGAAAGATAAGGGCCTTCACAGCCTGAAATCATACATATAACATGAATCTCTCCTACCCAACTTTATCCAAGCAATAAGAAGGAATATATGGTTAAATCAGCTAAGTTTCTTCTTAGCCTGGAAACTTTAGAAATCAGAGTAAAGTGCAAATCAGTGCTAAGATTTTTGACACTTTTCTAAAACTTCAGTCTCCTAAGGCTCCCAGCTATTATGGTTTGCATAACCCTAAAGGCATGAGGGCAAAAGAAGGCAGTCAACAGAACTGGGGAAGAGGGTAGAATGACCTCCTCAGAGAAACACTCAGTCTCTGGTTGACATCCCAAGAGGCAAAAAGCCAATGAGATCAGTGAGGATAAATGGGTGCTCCACACTAGTCATCTGATTTTCAGGAGGATCATAAACCAGAACTATTAAATAAGATGCAGACCTGGTTAGCCATCCCATGGATGGGAGCAGGGATAATGATAATATCATCATTTTTCAAATGATCTGAGTTGATTGTGTTAACCTGCTCTAGCCCCTGATCCTCACAATAAAGTCTCACCTACCTGACTCCTCCTCTGCATTCCAACTCCATTCTGAGGATGGGCGAAGATAGATCTTACCTGGCCAAGCTTTAGTGGAATATAGGGGTTGAGGGAGAAGGTGGAGGCTGTGTGTGTGTGTGTGTGAGAGAGAGAGAGAGAGACAGAGAG
Source organism: Galeopterus variegatus (assembly GCF_000696425.1). Classification (NCBI taxonomy): domain Eukaryota; kingdom Metazoa; phylum Chordata; class Mammalia; order Dermoptera; family Cynocephalidae; genus Galeopterus; species Galeopterus variegatus. The sequence continues at coordinate 112,954 of NW_007731348.1, read as the reverse complement.
ACAGAGAGAGAGATTGGGGGGAAGGGCAGGAGGGAGGAGCCAGAGTGTGCATGGAGAAGATAATTAACAGAGAGATTTGCAAAGGGTTAAAGAGTTGGAGAAATTTTTTAAGGCCAATTTTCAAGAAGTCTTTTGCCCTTAGCTGAGCCCTAACTGGATAAAATGTTTTCATTTCTCTCATATTTGTTTACTGTTTTGTACTTTTCTCAAAACTTTAAGTAACAGGTTGGAGGTGGGTAGGGTGAGGGTGCAGAAATTGACAGCATTATTGTGTCAAGGCTCAGTTCCCTCCAGTCGCAATAATGGAACTTTAGCCCTCGAGTTTCTCCTCCAGCTTTTAGCAGATATTTCATAACTGAGCAACTAGTATTATTGCCCTTTTATAGATTTAAAAACTGAAGCATCAAAAAAGCAAGCAATTTATGCAAATCATGTCAAATAGCTCACAAAATGAGACAGCAAATGAATGGGAGAGTAAATAAATGAATGGCTAGTCCAAAGTGGCAGAGAAACATAACTAGATCTCTGATTTCCTACCACCCAGACCACTCACACTTCCCATTGATACACAGAATTAAAATCCCATTCTCTTGTGGCACATGAGGATTACATGGAACATCTCAAGGGACTGAGCAAATGAAGGAAAAAGAATTTGTATGGTACTGTGAAGTTAATGAAGTGTTTTATCATTTATATTCCCTATGTCCTTTTTTCATTAGATAGCACTTACTAGGCATATTAGTTCCATTTTAGGGCAAGAAACTGAGTCCCAGAAAGGATAAGTAGCTTGCCTCAGTGAACACTGCTAATTGGTGGGACCGCTGAGATTTGAACACAGATCCTCTAATCCTAGGTCCTGTGCTTTTTCAATAAATGAAAAACTCTCAACTTCTCAATTCACTAACCTCCAAAACAGGACATCTGTTTTGTCACTAATATATCATTGAAATGCTTCAAATGACTTCAAATCTTCTGGAAAACCAGACACATACTTTTACCAGAGTAGTCATTTTGATTCCCCTGTGCTCCTATCCTACAGGCATTGTTGCTGGATCAGCCAGCTCAAAGAAT
>NW_007731348.1:109572-111369 GCF_000696425.1 Galeopterus variegatus | reverse complement strand
TAGCATCTGTCTGGCAGCAGGAAAGATTCCTGCAGAGACCAGTGGGCCCGTTCGCTTTGCAAGGGAAGAACTTACTCCAGGACAGAGAAGACACCTCTAATCTCCCCACCTTGAGTCCACCCTACACCCTGCTCAGCATGCACTCACCTGCAAAGTCCAGGGACACTGTCTGGTTGTAAATGGGTCACTAATCACACCATCAAGAATATAAAAGGTTGAACAAGTCACCCATGAAACTATGGGAAATTAGGCTGGAATATAGTTATTATATATACTAAAAATTGGAAAAGTTCTGAGGTATTGGAAAGAAATGACACCATGGAAAAAAATTTACCACAGCTAACACAGAGCTAACTGAGAATTCAATTATCCATAAGAATTAAATCAGCTTTTGTGCCCACCATCATTATAAATATTGTGGCTCCCTTCTTTCCTGCCCCCTGCTGGCCCAGAAAGTGTCTATTTAAGCTTGAAGATTCAGCTCACCTATTACCTCCTTCATCAAGGCTTCTCATTCCTCTAGGAAGAACTGTGTTTGCCATCACTCTCCCCCAGTAGGAATGAGGCTATATATATGTCCTTTGCTGCTTTATTCTCTATACTTAGTAAAGTGCCGGGCACATAGTAGAAGCTCAATAATTACAGATGAATCAATGAGATTATCAGTTTGTCTAACCTTTATCTTCCCATAACACTTAGTTTGCTCTGGCTTTTGCTCTTTATCCCTCACTGCATTGCCAGCTGTCTGAGAAATGAGAGGAACCGGAATCCACTGATCTTGGTGACCCAACATTTATCACAGCATCTTTTTGGAAAACAAATTCTACAGCTGTTTCTTGGATAGAATGGAAATAAATGACCTCTAAAGTAATTCAATTCTAACATTCTATTATAATAAGGAAACAAGTTCTTACAAAACATGGTGTTTGAAAGTATATAATCCAGTTGGGAAGCAAGAGGAATACCAATTAAACGATTGGAGACATCATGCCATCCAGGCCATTGAATTGTAATTAGGAGCTAATTTCGTAATTTTGTACCCTGCCATATTTAAACAAAGTCAATGGGAAACAAAATTCAGGAAGGTTATTTTAAATAAATTGGACTCAGTATGTCTCCCTAGAAGGGGATTTTTTATATAAAGTCTTTCTTTATGTCCCATTCACCTCACTCCCCAACCTCTGGTTTGATTAAAAATCCAAGTACATTTTTACTTTAAATTAGCTGTGAAGTCAACAGGAATCTTTTACTACTGCAAAGGTCACCTGGCAAGCAGCCGTCCAAATTAAGAAGTGAGAACTGTAACTCACAGCTAATAGTTGCACTGCCTCTGAAAATGGAACCAGAGGATCAGCAAAATTTAAAGAGTGGAAGGTTTCAAGCCATCAGCAATTCATATGCTTTTCTATATCCAACTTGCTGGGTTGGTGTATTTCTACCTGATGTGATAAATATGCTATTAAGCCAGGTCCCCCAGAGTGATTAACCCTCCCAAATAACTTGAGGTGTCGGAACACTGGAAGGGAAGTGATGCACTTAATTAAAAGAGGTTTATTATAGTCAGTAACCTCATGGATTGATGCAGTGCTCGTGCTCAGAAGACCGATCCCAGAGGGTACTGATGTTGGCATTCAAACCCAAATTTACAAGTGGCCTCTTCGCCTGGAACCCAACACTTTTTCATGGACGACTGAGACACACATGGCATCTGCAGAATGTGTAACTTGCCAAGGACAGGGACAGAGACAGCTTCATGGGCATGCAACCGTACCGTTGCAGAGCCCCACATGGTTTAAA
>NW_007731348.1:106989-109088 GCF_000696425.1 Galeopterus variegatus | reverse complement strand
GGGACAGAGACAGCTTCATGGGCATGCAACCGTACCGTTGCAGAGCCCCACATGGTTTAAAACTAACCATCTTAACTTTTTTTGAAGACTGCCCAATCCCCTTACTAGGGACAGAGACAGCTTCATGGGCATGCAACCGTACCGTTGCAGAGCCCCACATGGTTTAAATCTAACCATCTTAACTTTTTTTGAAGACTGCCCAATCCCCTTACTATCTGCTCAGTAAGGGTTAAAGGTCCTGATAGCAAATAATTCAGACATCAGGACATTGTGCTGGATTCAGAAAGGAAATTAATCACAGCTAGGATCTAGAGCAGCCGTAGGGGACTTTCTTACACTCTCCTCTTGCACCCTGCTCCTGCACTCTCCTCCTGGGAAAATTGAATTCATCAGGTGGCTATTGCTATAACCTTGGACAATTGCTTTTAATCACTAAGGATTGTTAGTTTATTATTACACTCAGAACAGTCAAGTTGTGAAACTGACAGGGTGTGCTTGGATCCCTACTCCTATTCCTGTGCTTTACTTTCCCACATCTACCACCAAGTCCCTCCCCTCCTTCTCTATCCTCTTACCCAGTTTTCCACCGTTCTCATGTTCTTTAACCATCTATGTCAAGGTGTGATTTAGGTGAAGTCTGGTAAATTATTTCAAAGAGAATCAATAGATTAAATGAGTTAATATTTCTCAAATGCATACCATAATGCTTGACATACAGTCAGCATTTAATAAGTGTTAGGTATTATTTTATTGTAATTAGTATTATTGTGGTTATTAAAATGTTAATCCTCTGAGGGATACACACATTTCTTGATGTGGAGTGAGTACAGAGTAGTACAAAGAAGACGTTAGAAATCAGGCAGGTCTTGTTTAGATCAGGTATCAGCTTATTCTTTTCTAAGCTTATTTCTTCAACTGTGCAAAAAAGTGTAATGACCACCTTGTGGAATGGAATTTTCATGAAGTTGAAAGGAAAAATATAAATAAAGTGATTAGCACAATGTCAGACTCATAGGAGGTGCTCAACTAAGGTGAGCCTCCATGAAATATTGCTACTATCCCCAAGAGCATTAGAATTTTTACAGAGACCAGAATTATAAACCTCAGGAAGATTGTTAGTAGAGAGATATTCTGGTGGTGGAGAAAACACTAAAACATTTTTCCCTCACCACCAAAACCTGAACTTCTCCTCACTTGTACTCATCTTTTAGATCTCAGTTTGACAGGTACTTTCTCTAGGAAGTCTTCAGTGCTGGAATTCCTAGCATTAGTGCTAGGATTCCTTCAGTGACAAGACACTGATTCTGTGTCCTGTCACAGAATGACACAGCACTGTGGGTGGTTGGGCTCTTGTCTAACACCCTCCTTGGTAAGAAGCTCCTTGGGGCTAGGAAATGTGTCTGCCCTTGTGGTATATATTGTTAAAGCAAAGTTTCCTATTCCACATGCTCTTCCAAAACCTTTCTACACCCTCATGAAGAAGTTAAGTCTTTGTCTCCTCTCCTTAAACCTGTGTGGGATTTTGTGACTGCCTCAAGTAATAAGAGTAGAGTGATAAATAATTCTTTGTGATTTCTAAGGTTAGCTCATAAAAGGTAGTACAGCTTCCAACTGACTCTTTCTCATAGGATGATCTCACTTAAAATTCACCCAACATGGTGAGCAGAAGATTAAGCCACATGGAGAAATACATGAAGAGTGGAACTGAAGTCCCAGCTTCAACTGAGCTCCCAGCCAACAGCCGCCATCAACTTTCCGGCCATATGAGTGCGCCATCTTATTAGTGAAAGCTAAGATGCCAGTCCTGAATCAAGCCACCTCAGCCAAGTGCATATGGAACAGATAAGCATTCTCTACCAATCCTACTCCAAATTGCAGATTCATGACCAGTATAAATGATGATGTTGCTTTAACTCTCTATGGTTGTGTGTGTGTGCGCATGTGATTTGTTAAGTAGCAATAGATAATCAGAACAATTTTGCTCATAGTTGAACAGTTCGTTGAACAGTTAAATTCTCACTACCTAACCAAATACAGGCACAAAATAGAGGGTGGATGGGAGGAAGGAAGAGGAGGAGAGGGGATGAAAGGCATGGGAA
>NW_007731348.1:91322-105790 GCF_000696425.1 Galeopterus variegatus | reverse complement strand
CCCCCCCCCATTTATTTATTTGTTTATTTATTTATTTATTTTATTAGCTACCACAAATAAGTGAGAACATGTGGTATTTCTCTTTCTGCGCCTGGCTTATTTCACTTGACATAATTTATAATATCCATCCTGACAGGTGCGAGGATATCTCGTTGCCATTTTGATTTGCGTTTTCCTGATGATTACTGATGTTGAGCACCTTTTCATATGCCCTTTGTATGGTATTGTTGTTTTATCTTAGCCTACACATCGTGAGTGTTTAAGATACCATTTCAATAGCAAGAGTGAGGATCTAGGGCAAAATTAGCAGAGTTCACAGAAAGAGCAAAGGCAGTTTATACAGTGACATGATCTCTGGATCCCAACTGCCAAAGCAACCCAGAAATGTTAAAAAGCAAGTAGCGACAAATGTGGTCCTCAGAATACTTCACATTCCTCCTACTCCTCAGGCCTTTCTGATGCTATCAGAGACATTAGGCCTGATAAGAAAGTGTTAACTGTCCAGCAACCATGAATTTCTGTGAAGGATTGATATATTTGATTATGGGATCTTTTGCCCGCAAATGCGATTAGAGTTCCTGCCTGCTTCCATTAAATTATTTATATGCTATGCTCTTTATAGGNAATGCGATTAGAGTTCCTGCCTGCTTCCATTAAATTATTTATATGCTATGCTCTTTATAGGTAAAGAGGAAGAATTTGCTATAACTTCTATTGCCATCTTTGTTTTTCTCAAAGTTTTTATATTTTTTGGAAGATGCGTGTAACATCTAGTCCTCATATACCTGAATTCTAGGTGCCTGAAATTTTTAATTAGAAAATTAGTGGATTGAATGGCCTCTCTCCTGAACTGTGAGCTGTTGGAAATTCATGCGAGGCCTGGAACATTCTCACTGAGCTTTATATCTCTGTAGGCCTTCTACCTTGTAGACACTTCATAAACGTTTATTGAGGTTTTTTTTTTTTTAAGGGCATCCAGAAAGACAGCATCAGCTAGCATCTTACACAAAAAGCATTAATTTTTAAAAAATCTGGAAAGTTTGTCCACATGGAGTGAGATGTTACCTATTTCTCTAAAATTTTACAATTTAATGGAAGACGATGTTTTCCAGAGAGAGCTCACCTTGTAGAGTGAGCTCATAGGTGCTTAATCAGGGTATTAGAGGGTTTAACACAAATTTAAAAATAAAAATCTGCTTCTTTTTTTATTATGCCCATCCAGGCCATATCATTGCAGTTGAAGCATCAGCAAATCAGAGCTCAATAACTACTATTATTTGCAGTTCTTTGAAAATCAGTTTTTAAAACATCTATGTATTTTAGTTGGTATTTTCACACTAAAAATTCAAATATGAGAAAAATATCCCGAGGATAATTTTATTTGCTTTTTTGAGTTTTAAGAAATATACACGTAAATATAAACTTACATAATTTTAAAATATAAATATATACATGTTTTATGTATATATACATATGTACATAATATATGTATATTTTGATAGAAGAGAATGAAAAATATAATTTATCATGTGAAACACTGACAAGCGTGCTTCTAGATCTGCCAGTTCTAAAACATGCTGCTACTTCTCCTTGGAGCCATTATAGCCTCTTGGCTAGATATATGTTCACAAAGTATTTTTAGACTTACTCTTGCTTCAAACAGTGGGTGTAATTTCAGTCTGGCTTTCAGGGTAAGCACGCTGAATATCAAAACATGCAGCTCGATTTATCGCAGCTCTATTCACAACAGCCCAGATTTGGAACTAACCTCAATGTCCATCAATGGATGATTGGAAAAAGAAAATGTGGTACATATACACAATGGAATACTATTTAGCCATAAAGAGAATGAAATTCTGTCATTTGCAGCAGCATGGATGAGCTGGAAAAAAATGTGTTAAGTGAAATAAGCCAGGCACAGAAAGAGAAGTCCTGCTTGTCCTCACTCATATGAGGGAACTAAAGATAATAACAATAATAAGTTGAAGAGATAGAGAGTAAAACCATGGTTACTAGAGGTGTGAAAGGGAAGGGGGAGAGAAGATAGTAAGAGGTTGATTCATGGACACAAAATTATAGCTAGATAGGCAAAATCATTTCTGGTGGTGTACAGTAGTGCTTGACATCTATAATTAACAATAATTTATTTTATGTTTTTAAAATGTTTATAAGAAAGGAGCTTAAATGTTCTCACCATAAAGAAACAATAAATTTTTTGATGATGAATTTGCTTACCACCCTGTATACATGCATTGAAATATAACTCTGTACCCATAAAAATATACATATTTAAATCATTTTTAAATACAAAATTAAAAAGCAAAAGCAAAAAAGCAAAACAAAACAAAAAACATGTAGCTCTGCTTAGTTATTAAAAAAGTGAATTTTTTTTCTCCCCAGGTTGAAGTTCACTTCCAAAGTCTGCTTAGCATGGCTATTTATGCAAACATTTTGGTGGCATTTATTTCTTCTTAATAAGAAATTTTGTTTCATAAGGGGTCTAATACAGCATATTATTTAGGAAACATGAAATTAGCAATCACTAAAGAGGCTGTGAACCTGAATAATATAGACTGTTAAGTTAGAATATAAACTGTTAAGCTACAATATAGGCTGTTAAGCCAGAAAAAAAAGAAAAAAAAAAACAGTTTGCCAAAGTAAGCAATCAAGTAGGAGGGAATTTAAACAACTCTATTTTTTTGTTTTTGAGGGTTTTTTTTTTAGTGGGAGGTAGGAGCTTCAAGAATCAACCAACTGTGAAAAGACTATTTGGAGACCTGACACAGAGGAATGTTCCTGAAGTACTCCTTGAAGATTACTCCATCACACAGACCTGAAATTTCTTAGAACATTTTTCAGGCACCTCTTAGAGTGGCCTTACTGTTGATTAATACGGTAGCTTAACTGTCCCCTCCTGGCCAAATGTCAGATGCCACTTGGACAAAGCAAAAATCTAAACAATAGTTTATACATTGTGGTTAAAAGAAATTGGATACATGGTTCTTCCTTGAATTTATTAGCATTATACATGCATGAGTTAAGCAAATAATTCTGAGAAAACTTTTACACCCTGCCCTTTCCCAGTACTGTAGATCAATGCCTTTGGATTCTTTCCAGTAATGAAACATCATAGTGTGGTAGATCAGGACCAAGAAACTATCTCCTAGAGAACCACATAGCCTTTAGATTGCATCTTTCATAGCAGTAATTGCATTAGTATTTCATGAAAATCTTCCTCTCCTCAGATGTTTAGGCAATAAAGAGTATTGGTAAAAATAAAACAAAGGGTCAGGTTGCGTGCTGTTTTAACAAAAATGTAATTTTATTGTATTAAGGATTTATGCTGCTAACGGAGGCAAAAAATTGTACACACGAATAAAATAAGACAAATAGGGAGAAGTTCAGAACTGCAAAACTTGTTTATTTAAGGAATTTTTTATAAAATACTGACTCCAAATAATATATCCAACTTTAACTCCATAACAAATGCTAAATTATCTCATATTTGGTCAGTAAAATTAACTTTACTTAATTAAAAGTGTAAGTGGGCTTACACTTTGAAATTATATTGTCTCTGTTGTACTTTTCTTGATAAAGGAAACAAGAAACACACAGAGATACATTCACTACTGTTTCATGTGGCCAATTTCTTGAGCTGTCTAAACTACATGGAGTGTAAAGATGAGATAATTTTATATCTCTTCAATCATAGTCAATAGTAATGTTCTATGGAATCTCATTTTCATATCACTTAATGAAAAATTAGAAATTTCAATAATTTTATGGTAATTTTGACCTTAAAATTTAGTCCACTACAAAACTTAAATTTTAAACTCAATGTAAATCACATTTTCCCCCTGCGTCCTACGTTCAGTCTTAATCTGGAACTCTTGACAGTGGAAGGTAGATGTGTAAGATATAGGTCAAGTGCACAAAATGTCAAGTTTTGACCCATAGAACCATCACCACAATCAAGAAAATGAATACATCCATTATCCCCCAAAATTTCCTAGTGTTCAGTCTTTTTGATTGGTGTATCAGTCTTTTTAATTTTAGATATTCAGAAGGGTGTGCAATGGTATTATGTTATGGCTTTAATTTGCATTTTCCTAATGCCTAATCACTTTTCCAGGTGATTTTATTTATTTTTTTAAATTTATTTATTTATTTTTGGGGGGGGTATCCCTTTAATATCTTTTGGTCAAGGAGCCAAGTTACTTGCCAATTAAAGAAATTCTTTTATATTTTGGATATAAGTCCTCCATCAGACATGTGATTTTCAAACTTTTTCTCCAAGTCTGTGGTTTGTCTTTTCATTCTCTTACAGGTATATTTCAGAAAGTAGATGTTCTTAATTCTGAAGAAATACAATTCACCAATTTTTTCTTTTACATTTTTTTGTTTTGCATTTAGGGTTGTGTCTAAGGAATTGTTTTTAACCCAACATTATATCTCTTGTGTTTTTCTCCTTTATAAATTTATGTTTTTGTTTTGTTTTTTTTTTTTTGACCGGTAGGGGGATCTTAACCCTTGACTTGGTGTCGTCAGCACCATGCTCACCCAGTGAGCGAACCAGCCATCCCTATATGGGATCCGAACCCATGGCCTTGGTGTAATCAGCACCGCACTCTACCGAGTGAGCCACGGGCTGGCCCCATAAATTTATGTTTTTAATTTAGGTCTATGGCCTATTTGAGTTAATATTTGTATATGGACTGAGGTGCTCTTGATTTTGTTTTTTCATTGTTGTTGTTTTTTGTTCTGTTTCATTTAACTTGGCTTGGTTTTTTTGCACAGCATATTCAATTATTTCACAATTTCTTGCAAAGGCTATCCTTCCTCCACTGAATTACCTTAAAACCTTTGTAGAAAATCAATTGACTATGTATGGTTGAGTCTATTTCTCAACTCTGAGTTCTTTACCATTGACCAATTTATCTGTCTTAACACTAATACCACACAATTTGTATTACTGTAATTAATTTTTTCTTAATTTTTTTCTTGTACATATCTGTGGGATACAGCATCAAACATCAATAACAGTGAGCAACATGTGATGTTCAAATCAGGACAATCAGCACATCTACCATTACTCAATGCAATTGATCCTCGCAGCCTACTGTAGTTCACAATAAGTCCTAATGTCAGGTAGTGCAAGTCCTCCAATGTTGCTTTTCTTTTTCCAAAGTTGTTTGAATGATTCGAAGTTTTTGCATTTCCGTATGAATTTTACAATGAGCATGTTAATTTCTGCTGGGATTTTGATTGGGAATCTACTGATCAATTTTGGGAAAATTAACATCTTAACAATATTAAGTCTTTCAATCCATGGACAAGGCATATCTATTCATTTATTCGTCTTTAATATTTGTCATAAGAAATAAGTACTTCATCATTTTTGATGAAATCATAGTTTTTAATTTTATTTCTAATCTTTTTGCTGGAAGATAAAAATGAAATTGATTTTTGTATATTAAAATCTCATATCTTGCAACTTTGCTAAATTCACTTAATGGTTCTAATAGCTTTTTGGTAGATTCTACATAGACTACATAGGTTTTCTACATAGACTATTCTGTCATCTACAAATGAAGATAGTTTTATTTCTTTCCAGCTATCATGCCTTAAATTTCCTTATAATGCTGACTAAAAGTAATTAGAGTAGACATCATGGCCTATTTCCAGAATGCTTGGGAAAGCATTCAGTCTTTTACCACTAAGGATAATTTGGTTTAAGGATAATAAAGAATAATTTTAAGGATAATGAAGGTTTTTCTTAAATGCCTTTATGAAATTGAGGATGTTCCCTTCTATCTTTAGTTTGCTTAAAGTTTATCATGAATTTATGTTAGGTTTTTCTCAAAGGCCTTTTCCACATCTTTTGAAATGATCATACAGGTTTTCTTTTTTAGTCTGTTAATATGGTGAATTACATTGATTTGATTTCAAGTATTAAATGAACCTTTCATTCCTGGGATAAACCCAGCTAGTCATAATGTGTTGTAGCCTGTAAAAATTGTTGAATTCAGTTTGTTTAACTTTTCTTTAGATGTTTGCATTTCCATTTATTGGGCATATTGGTCCATGGTTTTTCTTTTCTTGTAATATCTTTATCTGGTTTTGGTATCAGGCAATACTGGCCTCAAAATATGAGTTTGGAATACTGTCTCCTCAATTTTCTGAGTTTGTGCAGATTGATAGTATTTTTTCTTTAAATATTTTATAGAAGTTTCCATGTCTCCAATTTCTTTGCCCACTGCTGAAATAGAATACCCTCACGGCCCAGCATTCCTTTGAGGACACATGTGGGTAACTACACAGATGCAAAGTTAGTGGCCTTATGAGCAATGGTTAGAATGCAGCTGGGCTTTGGTTTTCAATTGCCCAATATATTTGTACAGGTCAAATTAGTAAAGTTAACTTTGGTTGTAAAATATTATTTCATTAAGAAAGGTATGTACTGCACAGGGCTCAACCTTATTTAGTATTTCACTCCATTACTCACTTTATTTCCATCAGAAATAAGCTTGCTCCTGAAAACCCTGCAGAGGTGGTAATGAACTAATCACTACAATGGTCCCTACTTTAATTTACTTAGCAAATTAACTTGATAAACATGCTTCTAGACAGTTGTAGCTGACCCAGATAAAGTTACCTCTGATACATTGTACCTTTAAAACAAAATATGTTTGATAACATCCAAAACTTGAGCATTATGACTTTACTCCTTTTGTTTAAGAAAAAAAATATGAAAATCTATAGAAATATCTCCAAAGGAAAACTAATAGCTGATTTCTTTTTTTCTCATCTCTAAAGATAAGATACTCACAATTAAGTCTTAGTAAATCTCTTAATATAGGGTTCTTAAACTCGGTTTTATGGGCCTTCACTCAAAAGTCTGTGAGTTGTTAACGATCACTTTAACTTTATACATAACTTTTCATAATACTTTTATTTTATTTTTTTGACAGCTGAATGGCACAGAGAACTGAACTCTTGAACTTGGTGTTAAAAGGCTGTGCACTAACCATCTGAGCTAACCAGCCAGCCCTCATAATACTTTTAAATACTCATTATAAGCAACTCTGGATCATTGAGATGATGACCTTTTAAGTGAGTATTGCTCTCATTTTCAGTTTCTCTTTTGAGATTGTGTTTACCTACCTATTACAATAAAAAAAAAAAAACAAAAACAAAAAACTACTATGTAGTGAATTAGTGGATACAAAAAAAGAGATGGGATTTATTAATATACATGTTGAATTAAACACATAGATTTACACACTTCCTCCTGAAATCCCATTAAGATGAGAATTAAGAAGTGAAGTACACGTGCCCTACAGGAACAAAGAAGTCAGGAGAAGGGACAGATAAACACATAGATTTACACACTTCCTCCTGAAATCCCATTAAGATGAGAATTAAGAAGTGAAATACACGTGCCCTACAGGAACAAAGAAGTCAGGAGAAGGGACAGACAACAAGAGACATCAGCAAACTATAGGAGGATGGGAATGTATGTAAGGCCTAATGTTAATATCATGTGTTGCCCTGGCATCCGGTAAAATCAAGAGGGCATCAAATGGCCCACTTGCAAGTGCTGTTACCCACTCTGCTCCCACAGATAAGGTCATTTACCCAAACAACTGCCTTCATCGTGGGGGCCGGTCACAGTGCCTGCTTATCCCTGAGTAGTGGACTTCAGTTCCCTACCAGCCCACACAATTATTCAAACAAGACAATAACATCTCCTGTAAAAACCATAGGTCACCTTACCCTCTGATTATTAGAAAACCTTACTCCCACAGCCCCTGCTTGTTTACTCAATTCCTAAGTACAAGCCCTTTGTGGCCCTCTGTGATTCAGTGTCTATACCTCTGGGCTGTGAATATGACAGGTACACTGCTGTAGACCTCTCTCTCTGGTATTGGGGGTGTCATGTGTTCAACCATCTCCATAACCCTGGGATAGGAAGCTCCTTCTCACCAATGGGGTGAAGAGAAAGTGAATCAAACAGGGAAGCCAATGGAGGAGTTGTCAGAAAGCTACGTCCAACCATGTACACAGGGGACACCAATGAAAAGAAAGCTTATGGACCACAGCAGGCTCATGAACAGAAGCTAGAGGTGCTGGTTACTGCAGACACTGAAGTAAAGTGTATATTTGAAATCAGAGGGATTAGTTAAACGTTTACATAAAGAATACTTAGGACACCAGTTCCTCTTGCCATCCAAGTGATTAGTCATCCTCAACCCTTGCAGTAACTGGAAGGCTCACTCTCAGGAAACGGGGAACCAGGGTTCCAGACATGGACACACCAGTCACAATGAGGAAGAAGAAAGAGACATGTCACATAGAAAAAGGGAAACTGCCTGAAACTGCATGTAAAAAATATTTCTATTCCCTAGTTCCCTTCACTACTAACTCAAAGAATCTCATAGCCAAGCATATACTGCTCCAGAAAGAAGACTGGAAGATTATTCCTTTGAAAACCTAAAAGGCTATTGTGATGGTTAATTTTATGTGCTAACTTGGCCAGGCCACAATACCGGATATTTGGTCAAACGTTATTCTAGATGTTTCTGTGAAGGTCTTTAAATAGTTTAAAATTTATATCAGTAGATTTTGAGTAAAGCAAATTGCCCTCCAAAATGTGGATGGGCCTCACCTCGTTCAATCAGTTCAAGGCCTCAATAGAAAATACTGACCTCGGGCCAGCCCCGTGGCGCACTCGGGAGAGTGCAGCGCTGGGAGCGCAGAGACGCTCCGGCCGTGGGTTCGGATCCTATATAGGAATGGCCGGTGTGCTCACTGGGTGAACATGGTGCGGACGACACCAAGCCAAGGATTGTGATCCCTTACCGCTCACGAAAAAGACAAAAAAAAGAAAAAAAGAAAATACTGACCTCCCTTGGAAAAGAGAATTCTGTCAGCAGAATTTTTTTGAGTTTGTACTGCATTATCCACTACCCTATGGGTCTCCAGTCTGCTGGCTTACCATGCAGATTTTGTATTTGCCAGCCTCCACAATCATGCCCCACCTCACCCTCCATGTACCTTATTGGTTCTGTTTCTCTGAAGAATTCTGAATAATACACCTACAGGAGCTAGCATTTGGACATCATACAAAAAAATGGCCCAGTGGGAAAAATGACGAGGTCCATACTTTATTACTGTATAGCAAAAATTCTCAGCTGAATGGATATTATCCCCCAGGAGACATCTGGCAATATCTGGAGATATTTTTGTCACAACTGGGAGGGGTGCTACTGCATGTAGTGGGTACAGGCCAGAGATGCTATAAAATCTCCTATAAGGCACATGACAGCCCCCCAGGACAAAGAACTATCTAGCCCAAGATGTCAATATTGCAGAGTATTGAGAAACCCTGATCTGTATGAGGCCCACCCCTTGACAATTTCTAATCACACACAGAGCTTTCCATCCTTATCAGTGCTTCTATCTTAATTGTAAATAAGCCATCAGAAACACCAGTCATTTGAGGAAAGTTTTCAACATCAAAGAGGTTTAAACAAGCAAATAAAAATAGTACAAAGAACAAAATAAAATTTCAACGAAAGTACAGTTAATATGCTAAGGGAGATAATATAAGACGTTGCATGTAATAAGAACAGTGTTACAAGTTTTCTGTGTCTTCTTGGAACAGTACAATAGCAAGCAATGAGATTGAAGCAGTAATCAGCAGTCTCCCAACAAAGAAAAGCCCAGGACTGGATAGCTTCACTGCTTAATTCTACCCAATCTTTAAAGAGGAGTTAATACCAATTATCCTCAAACTATTCCAAAAAATGAAATGAAGCCATTATCTCAAAACTCATTCTATGAGGCCAGCATCATCCTGACACCAAAACCAGACAAAGATACAAAAAAGAAGACTACAGACTAATATCTTTGATGAACATAGATGCAAAACTCCTCAACAAAATATTATCAGAATGCAGCAACACATCAAAAAATTATACACTATGATCAAGTGGTATTCATCCCAGAGATGCAAGGATGGTTCAACACACACATCAATAAATGTGATATACCACATCAAAAGAATGAAAGACAAAAACCATACGATTATATCAATATATGCAGAAAAAGCACTTGACAAAATACAACATCCCTTCATGATAAAGACTTTTTGCAAATTAGGTGTGAAAGGAAAATATCTCAACACAATAAAAGCCATATATGACAAACTCACTGCCAATATCATCCTGAATGGGATGGGAGCAAGACAAGGATGCCCACTATCATCATTCTTACTTAACACAGTATTGGGAGTACTAGCCAGAGCAATCAGGCAAGAGAAAGAAATAAATGGCATCCAGATTGGAAAAGACTAAGTCAAACTGTCCCTGTTTGCAGATGACATGATCCTATATATAAAAAAAACCTAAGGATGCTACCAAGAAACTCCAAGAGCTGATAAACGATTTCAGTAAAGTTGTAGGATATAAAATCAACATGCAAAAATCAGTAGCATTTTTATACTCTAATAAAAAAACTAGTAAAAAACAGAATTCAAGCCCACTTAAAATAGTCTCCAAAAAAAAGTGAAATACCTAGGAATCAATTTAACAAGGGAGATGAAAGATCTCTACAATGAGAATTACAAATCACTGCTGAAAGAAATTAAAGAGGAAACAAAAAGGTGGAAAAACATTCCTTGCTCTCAGATTGAGAGAATTAACATTGTGAAAATGTTTATACTACCCAAAGCAATCTAAAGGTTCAAGGCAATCTTCATCAAAATACCAATGACATTCTTCACAGAAAAAGGAAAAAAAAATTCTTAACATTCATATGGAACAACAAAAGACCCCCAAATAACCAAAGCAATCCTGAGCAAAAAAAATAAAGCCAAGGCATAGCACTCCCAGACTTCAAACTATACTACAAAGCAATAGTAACTAAAACAGCATGGTACTGGCTTAAAAATATACTCTCAGACCAATGGAACAGAATAGAGAACTCAGAAATCAACCCAGATACTTATAGCCAACTGATCTTTGACAAAGGCAACAAGAACATAACTGAGGAAAAGACTGCCTCTTCAGTAAGTGGTACTGGGAAAACTGGACATCCATATGTAGAAGAATGAAACTAGACCCGTACCTCTCACCATATACCAAAATCAACTCAAAGTGAATTAAAGACTTATATATAAGACCCAAAACTATAAAACTCCTAAAAGAAAACACAGGTGAAGTAGTTCTGTGCAAAGACTTTATGAATAAGACCTCAAAGGCCCAGACAACAAAAGAAAAAATGAATGAATAGGACTATATCAAACTAAAAAGCTTTTGCATGGGAAAAGAAACAATTAATAGAGAAAAAAAAACAACCTATGGCTTGTGAGAAAATATTTGCAAATTATGAATTCAACAAGGGATTAATATCCAGAATATACAAGGAACTCGAACAACTTAACAGTAAAATAATAATAATAATAATAACTTGATTAAAAAGTGGGCAAAGGAGCTGAATATGCATTTCTCAAAGGAAGTCATACAAATGGATCAACAAACATAAAGAAATGCTCAACATCACTAATCATCAGGGAAATTCAAATCAAAATCACATTGAGATATCATCTCACCCCAGTTAGACTGGCTATTTCCAAAAAGACAGAGAGTAACAAATGCTGGTAAGGATGCAGAAAAAGGGGAACCCTCCTACACTGTTGGCGGGACTGCAAATGAATGCAGCCATTATGGAAAACAGTATGGAGATTTCTCAAACAGGTACAGATAGAACTGCCATAAGACCCAGCAATCCCATAGCTGGGTATATACCCAAAGGAATGGAAATCATCATGTTGAAGGGATACCTTCCCTCCCATGTTTATTGCAGCTATGTTTACAATAGCCAAGAGTTTGAATCAACCTAAATGTCCATTAACAGATGACTGGATAAGGAAAATGTGGTATATATACTCAATGGAATACTACTCTGCCATAAAAATGATTGAAATTCTTCTATTTGTAGCAACATGGATGAACTTGGAGAAAATTATGTTAAGTGAAATAAGCTAGACACAGAAAGAGCAGTACCACATTTCCTCACTCATAAGTGGGAGCAGAAGGAAGGAAGGAAGGAAGGAAGGAAGGAAGGAAGGAAGGGAGGGAGGGAGGGAGGGAGGGAGGAAGGAACCATAATACATTAAATTTTCATTAAAAAAAAGAGAGAACAGAACTGTGGTTTTTAAAGGTGGGAAAGTGGGAAAGGGGAGAGGGAAAGTGTTGGCAAGAAAATAGTTAAGAGTTACAAAGACCGATTATGTTTTGTAAACACATGAGTATACTAATTATCTTGATTTGATCCCCACTTATTGTACACATGTATTCCATGTACTGATATTCAATTCTGTATATATCAAAACATCATTTAAGTTCTGTATATTTAAAACATTTAAGTTGTACACCTTAAATATATACAACTTTTGTCATTTATACCTCAATAAAGCTAAAAATAAAAAACAGTGGGTTTTTTTTTTTTTGAGAATAATCAAAATTTAGGTATAGGTATCTTGGGAGCTAAAAGAGTAGGAAAAATTAATCAAAGCACCCAAGTATAAGAATAATTTTAAACTCCCTGAAAGAAAAACAAAAAGACCAAAAAATAGGCAACAGAAAAAGTGTAAGAATACTAGAACATTTCACAGAGTGACAAAGAAAAAAAAATTGTACATGAAAGATTGGAAAGGTGAAAGACTGAGGTCAGGAGTTATACAGATTGCCGACAAAGCTAAAAAGACATCTCAACAGCAAACCTAAACACTAGATTTCTGTAAAAATGCCTTCAAATTTGAAAAAACACTCTTGGTTCAATTTAGAATTAAATCCAGGCAATCAATTGGTGTGAGATTAGGATAAAGGTATTTTCAGATCAGTAAAATTCTCTTTGCCTTTTCTCAGTAAGGTACTGAAGAATGTGTTTCACCAAAGCAAGGGAGAAGAAATGACTTATAAGATCTGTGCAGAGGACAGCAGGCAGCCAGTTCAGATTGAGATAGGAAAATGGGGTGCTCCAGAAGGAATGTCTTTTTCAGAAAAAAATTGACTAAATAATTGCTCACATAACCATTTACAAATAATATTATGTTGGAGGGACTAGGAAGGATTATTGATAAGGAAATAGAACAAGAAGAAATCAAGTAAATAAGGCCATTATTAAATCCAGCAAAACCAAAAATTGTTTAAAAAATAAATGCTAGCAGAATGCATTGCTTGGCTTGGGATGAATAAAATGGCTATCATTCTTTAAATTATTTATTAAATCACTAAAAATTAATATAAACAAATTGTGTAATATAAAAATGTGGGAAACAATGGAAAAAAGGAATGTAGTGTGGGGGGATAGAATAATAGCCGCAAATCTTTTTTTAAAAACTAAACGACCTCTCTCTCTCTCTCTCAATATCTCTCTTTTTCTCTTGCCCTCTCTCTTTCTGCCACATGATGACAGCAAGAAAGCCCTCATCAGATGCCTGCACCTCAATATGAATTTCCCAGCTTCCAGAATGGTGAGCCAATAAATTCCTGTACATTATAAATAACCCAGTCAGTCTCAGCTATTCTTTTATAACAGCACAAATGTACTAAGAAGGCATGCAAAAAAAAAAAAAAAAAAAAATCCACAAAACTCCAAACAGCACAAAGAGATGAGAGAACTGAGCCAATTCAAAACAGGTAAGTACCCTGAAGGTAAAAGGACATGCGCCTTAACAGTCAATATCATATTCTTATTGCATAAAGCTACTTGTTTCCACAAATATAATTTAGCACATTATCTAGTACATCTAAATTGGGTGTTACTGGCTTCTAATTTTCTTAGTACTTAATTTATATATTTGTTTTTGTTTTAAGTTGCATGAAAACCATAAACATGAGGAATTTATACCTAGTTTTATCTTTGCGAATTTATGTTATAAAAATAATTTAAAACAACACTGAATTCCATGAGTTAAGTTTTCCTTAAAAATAAGGAAATTCAGTTTGGGAATTATTGTCCTATAATTATTGCCTTTATGGAAAGCAATTTCTTCTCACTTAATTCATGTATTATTTCTACCCATGTTGTTTTATGAACATAATCATCCTTTCTTCTATTTAAAAATGCAGAGGGTAGAAAAGGCACGGTTGAAGATAAATCTGGATGTAGTCTTTGCAGTTATGCCACCTTGTACAAAGTGCTAACCTGCACTTAGTTTTCTTCAACTACAAATTGAGGACAACTATTTTTACTTCAAATATTTATGGAGATTAAGAAACCAACTTCAAAGCAGGGGCTTCATAAACAGGTTTTAGTTCCCAAAGATAAAATTATTAAACATATATGAAGGTACTTCAAAAAGTTCATGGAAAGATTTATATTATCTTTTAATTCCAGTTTTTGAGGTACCCTTGTATAGTTACACATGGAAAGTCTACTATGAAATCTATTTTGAAGAT
>NW_007731348.1:73094-90602 GCF_000696425.1 Galeopterus variegatus | reverse complement strand
TTTTGAGGTACCCTTGTATAGTTACACATGGAAAGTCTACTATGAAATCTATTTTGAAGATGAAAAGTTGGTAACCCTTTGATCAACATGAAAATGGGTGTTCCCAAATACATTTACATCTCGTCTTTTCATTTCAGTGTGAATTTAATGTTAATTTGAACTAGCTGCTTGTAGTTTTCCTCTTCATTCTTGGATCTATTAAATTATAACTCTTCTCATTTTGCTCTGTCCTTTTAAAATCAATATAAACATATTTCACTCTCTTATTCAATTGGAAACTTTCTAGAAATGAGACACTGAAGTTGACCCAAAAACCAGCTATTCTAAAATTATATTATCTTCTGTTTTACATAGATCCCACAAAAATGCCATGGATGACATAGCACCAAAAAAGGGAACAGCAGGACAGAAGAGCTAAAAGAAAGTCTGAGCTATTCTTACAAAGAAGCAGAAAGTATAAGTTTAATGTGGAAGTTCTTCAGAAAATGTTGACCTGGAGTGGGCTAGCCTGCTGTATCCATAAATATCCTAGCCCTCAGAATCACCCCTGCTACCCTCAATATAATCATCCAGCGTCCCTGCATAGCATTTGTACAATTTAATTTTTAGAATTTCTGCAAAGCATTTTCACATACATAAATTGTCCCTTAGTTTACAGAAAATAGCATAATTAGCCTCATGTGGCTTCAGTCTTCAAACTCATTCTGCCACTTCACAGCAACTTAGTGTGTCCTCCACAGTGAAAGAGTAGGAAGTCCTTGCACCTACCAGACTGATGAGGTCGCCTTTATGCAGGATGTGAGTCCCAGCTATGAACACAGAGGCACAGGAGTCAGTAAAGAATAAAAAGGTACCAATTATCGCCCAGATGTATAAATCAGATGGATTTCTGGGCAATAAGCATTTCTTATATCTTTAAAAAGGAAGAAAAGTCTAAAAATCAAACTTCACTGGGTAGGCTTGGCATGTTTTAGTGAGCAGCAGATATGTTCAAATCTATAAGACACCCAGCTCAGACACAGCAACAGAAGAAAATTGGAATCTCACAATCGAGCTGAGAAAAAAGGACCAGATGCTCTCTGCAATGCTTAAAAGAAGTGAGGCCATGTGCCTTAAAGGAATAGAAATCTGCAGTCATGGGGAAGGCTGAAGTGTTGTAGCCTGCTGTGGGAGCACACTTGCTTATTGACGAGAGAGGAACAGTAGATTCGTTAGGAGAGATTAAGAGAGAGACAAAACACCAATAAACGAGAGTTTTAAAAACCCTTACTGCCCACAAAAAGACTATCTGGATGGTTCAGGCACATTTTTGATGTGTCAGACCCCACAAAGTATAATTTCTCTCTGCTTTGGAATAAACCAACACACAAAATGCTGTTAAATACATTCAAAATATGATTCCATGAATAAAACTTAGATCTGAATTCAAACACTAACTCAGTTATTACAAAATGACTCAGCTATTACAAAGTGAAACAACACCTGCTTATATCTGGTTAATCAATGGTAATACCACTCCCCATTAGTGAAGACTGTCACTTCTTCAGACAAAATATGACAGGGGAAAATTACATCTTAATGAGGCATAGCTAATTGGCTTTATTGCTTATGTGCTGTGAGTTATCAATGTATTGCTTCTCAGCTCTAAATTCACCCTGTCATTATATGCTCTGTGATAAACAAGGGAATTCTTTAAAGTTAGCACAATGCTAAGTTTTCTGTGCTGGAGAAATATTGTAGAAGAAAGAAGCTTTCTGAAATGTCCTGGAGAGGCCCAGGTGTCAGGTCAGTTTTATAGGTATGAAGACATCCAGCAGAGCCTGTCCCAGTCACTAGCCTAGAACATGGTCCCTCTGTGATCTTGTTGCATCCCAGGCTTAGCAATAGCCCTTCTTCAGTCCTCTGAACCTAGAAATCAGGATCCTCCCACACATGAAACCTTTGCTCTGACGGCCTCCTGCCACACTGGCACTGGGACTCCTCTGCATGGGCTTCCAGCAGCTGTCTTGTGGCCTGGAGAGTCACACAACGAACATTCCTTCAAACCTCTACCCCTGTGCAAGCCTGCATGGGCTAAAAGCCTTTTATCACAGCCAGAATTGAACTCTCACTGCACAACAATTCCACCAGTTGCTGACCACTTGGTCACCTGCCTGTTCTACCTGGCCTATTGTTTACCCAGAAACTCTAGAGTAAGTCAGGCCCAGCCAAACAAGTAAACACCTTTGCTATCCATTGGGCTGAACTACACCTTCACCAACAAGGTCTAAACCAAATCCCTTTCAAGTTTGTCTTTCCTTGGATACTTTCCCTCAGCCCTAGGCTACCATGTGCCATATAGTTTCTCTATTATCATAGTTAATTATTTTTTATATTAATTTCTCTTGTTTAACCTGTTGAGTGGTTTCTGTCTCCTGATTGGACCCAGACCACTGTAGCTTGGAAGTAAAGAAAAGAAACAAAATCTTAAATCAAGAAATATGCATTAATTTATTAAGTACTATATATCAGACAATACACTTGACAACTTAAATATTTTATATCATTTAATCCTCCAAATAATTCAGCAAATTAAAATATTTGAAGTTCATGGAGATTAAAAACCTTGTCCATATTCGTATACCTCAGTAAGAGGCATAAGCAGAATACAAATCCTTGTCTATCTCAACACAAATAGTTTTAACTTATGAAGTTAAATATTTGTAAGGTTATATGTTTACATTTATAAAGTCGTATATATGTATGTATATATATATCCGTCTAAATAACATCTGCCCTGTAGAGAGTGAATTGTGTTGGAAGAAGAGATATTTGGGGGGTAAAATAAGCAAGGCTTGGTAGTTGATGAGGTAGCATAATGAGATATTGATAGGGTATGGTAAGTAGTACTGCTTACAAACATTCCTTAAAGCTTGAGTGACTTTGAACTCTCCTTGGAATCACTATAGGATTTCTCGGCAAAGGCATAACAGAAAAAAAGAAAACATAATTTAGAGCAAATTAGTCATGGAATGATGGGTATAGTGGATTGAATTATGTCCCTCCAAAACTCTCTGAAGCTTCAATTATGTCCCCTAAGTTTTATGTATTAGAATCTTAGCCCCCACTGTGACTAAGAGGGTGAGAAATCCTATTTTGGCAATTGAAAGGTGGAGCCCTGAAGAGGTGATTGGACTGTAGGATCATGCAGTAGTGAATGGATTAAAAATGGTGGTCAACGGCGTGGTTCTGAGGGCTTTAAAAAAAGAGGAGAGTCTGTCTTTCTCTCTCTCTGCTCTCTCTGCTTCCACCATCTTGCAATTTGAGACCCCTGAGTCACTGTCACCACCACCAGATGGACTTTGGACTTCCCAGCCTTGGAAACTGTAAGCAATAAATTTCGTTTTCTTTATAAATTACCCAGTTCCCAGTATTCTGTTAAAGCAACACAAATGGACTAATACAATGGGCATGGAGCATATATTCCTAATGGGAGAGTCAGAATTAGAGCATATTTCTGAACATTTGAAACATTTGTTGCAGAAATCAAAGTAGGATGTGCTGAAGGTCCAGCATAGAGTGGCAGCAGTGGGGACTTAGGGCTTCCATAGGATGGATTTATCTCAAAAGGGTCATAACTAGGATTTGGTATCAGTTTGGGAAGAAGGATGAACAATAGACAAATCTAAAGATAGATAACATGTCATAGGAGAATCTTTGGAAATCCTTCACAAAGGAATGAAACCGCTGGAAGCATCATGAAACAATCATTTCCTTCTCATGGGAAATACAAGTGATTAACAGTAAGGTAAAGTCTTATCAACTATTCCTAAGCCAGATATACCAAGGTAAGAGAAGATTGTTATTTGATATCTCTGTGGGTGAGTCATTTTTTCTGAATAAATCAGTAAAAGGGCTGGGAAGTTTTTCTTAGTTCAGTCACAGATTTGTAGTCTCCACAAAGACCTGCCTGCAAGGCTGCAGCAACCCTTTGGTCATATACCCCCATAGGGTGGAGAAGGAGGTCAACTCTAGAACTCAGAACTGTGCAGGCAAACGAAGAATTCCATGTAGTAGTTCTGTGTTATTTGGCATTGCACTTTATACAGAATTAAGAGAGAGCAAAATCTTTTGATATGCCTCTTGGTATTCTTCAATGTTTGTTTGATTGCCAAATAATCAAAGCACTACCCTGCCCAGAGAGGAGACCATCTCAAATTTGGTCATTCCTACAAGAATCTGGTGCTATAGAAAATGACAGAAGAGAGATAGCTCTTCTAACAGACATGTTCAATTTGGTACATACTAAGCATACTATAATTTTAGGGAAATTATAGAGAAATTATTGTATTACACAGAAGGCTACAGCTCTAGAGAAACTACTGTATTACACAGTAGGCTATAGCTAAAAAGAAACATGTAGTTGTTCAAGTTTAAGTTCCTCATTTTATAGAAAGAAAACTGAACCACTGAGAGATGGTTGTTATCTCTGTTGCTTTGGTACTTTTCCAAAGTATTAGTCAGGGTTCTCCAGCAAAACAGAACCAATATGATATACATATATATATATATATATACACACACACACACAAACACACCCACACACACACACACAGACCATCATATATATGTTACATATATATGAAATATACATACTGATGGAATATGTATGATAAAGGCTATACATAGGATATGCATGATATATTTATATGCACACCAATAGGAAAAAGATTTATTGTAAGGAATTGGCTCACATGATTATGAAGCTGACAATTCCCAAGATACACAATTGGCAATTTGGAGACACAAGAGAGTCAATAATGTTACATGATAAGGGAATAAGAGAGAAGTATCTTTAATCCATTTTGAGTTGATTTTAATATATGGCAAGAGGTACAGGTCTAATTTCATTCTCCTACGTATGGAGGTCCAGTTTTCCCAGCACCATTTATTGAAGAAATGGTCTTTCCTCCAATGTATGTTCTTGTTTCCTTTGTCAAAGATCAGTTGGCTATAAGTATGTGGGTTGATTTCTGGATTCTCTATTCTGTTCCATTGGTCCAAGTTTCTGTTTTTATGCCAGTACCATGCTGTTTTTGTTACAATAGCTTTGTAGTATAATTTGAAGTCAGGTAGTGTTATGCCTCCAGCTTTATTCTTTTTGCTCAGGATTGCTTTGGCTATTTAGGGTCTTTTGTTTTACATATGAAAGGTAACATTGTTTTTTCCATTTCTGTGAAGAATGTCATTGGTATTTTGATAGGGATTGCATTGAATCTGTAGATCACTTTGGGTAGTATAGACATTTTCCCAATGTTAATCCTTCCAATCCAGGAGCATGGAATATCTTTCCATCTTTTCATGTCTTCTTTAATTTCTTTCACAAGTGGTTTGTAGTTATCATTGTAGAGGTCTCTCACCTCCTTGGTTAAAATGATCCCTAGGTATTTTACTTTATCACTCACTCATATGTGGGAGGTAAGAGAGAAAGAAGGAAGGAAAGAAAGTCCACAGTAGTGCATTGGACTTGCAGAAGGAGAGAACATTCTATGGGCTGCCAAGTGGAGTGGGAGGAAAGAGGGGGAGGGGAGGGTGGTTGAGGATAATTGGGTGGGGGACACAGGGTACAAATGCAATTTGTGGTTACGGGTATACAACCAGTATGAATATGGCCCGACATCACAGGCACAAGGGGTGACAATCAGCTATGTATTTCATGAATATTCATAACCAATAAAATAAAAACAAAAATAAAATAATAAGTATAATTTGTAACAATATATAGATATATATGCTAGTAATTTTGATTTGATCAACATATGTCAATGTTGAACACCAAAATTATGTATAATCAATTATGATTCAATAAAAATATTTTTAAAAAAAGAAAACATAAGGGAAACACTTCAGAAAGTAGGTCTGTGAAAAGACTTTTTGAATAAGACCTCAAAGACACTGACAACAAAAGAAAAAATAAATGAATGGGATTATATCAAACTAGAAAGCTCTGCGTGGAAAAAGAAACAATTAACAGAACAAAAGGATAACCTACAGATTGGGAGAAAATATTTTCAAACTATGAATCCAACAAGGGATTAGTATCCAGAATATACAAGGAACTCAAACAGCTTAACAATAAAAGAAAAAAGTAACCTGATTTAAAAATGGGCAAAGGAGCTGAATATGCATTTCTCAAAGAAAGACATACAAATGGCCAACAGACACATGAAAAAATGTTCAACATCACTAAACATCAGAGAAATGCAAATCAAAACCACACTGAGACATCATCTGTCCCATTAGACTTGTTATTATCAAAAAAAGGGAGAATAACAAATGCCAGCAAGGATGTGGAGAAAGAGGAACCCTCCTGTTTTGTTGGTGGGACTGTAAATTGGTGCAGCCATTATGGAAAACAGTATGGAGATTTCTCAAACAACTGTAGATAGAACTGCTATTACGATTCAGCCATCTCAATGCTGAGTAGATACCCAAAGGAATGGAAATTATCATGCCGAAGGGATACCCACACTCCCATGTTTATTGCAGCTCACCTAACTATAGCCAAGAGTTGGAACCCACCTAAATGTCCATCGATGGATGACTGGACAAGGAAAATGTCATATACGTACACAATGGATTACTACTCTGCCATTAAAAAAAAAAAAAGTGAAATTCTGCCATTCACAGCATGATGGATGAACTTAGAGAAAATCTTAAGTGAAATAAGCCAGACACAGAAAGAAAAATACCCCATGTCCTCACTCATAAGTGGGAGCTAAAAAAAAAAATAAAGAAAGATACAACAATCACAATAATTCATTTTACTTTCAAAAGGAGAGAATAGAACTGAGGCCACCAGAGGTGGGAAAGAGGAATGGGGGTTGTTAGTGAGAAACTGGTAAATGGCTACAAAAAAAATGATTACAATGTGTAATGTTGACTATACGAACTACCCTGATTTGAGTATCACATATTGCACATAGGTATTGATAGTGGACTTTGCACCCCACAGATATTTATAATTAATTTTTTCAGTAAAAAGGTATCCATCTATATATGTGTAAATACATATATAAATAAGTACGTAGGATAGATATATGCATATATGTATACATGCCCACATGTTCATAACAAAATAAGGAGGATATACTCATGACAATTACAGTCTTCATTTGTGTCGATGGTCATGCAGTCATACCTTCTTACACTGTGCATTCCCTACCACTTTTGCCTTCAGCAAACACCTCAGCTGGTCATGATCCCTTACCTGGTGGTGTGACCCATGTCCTCATTCTTGTAAGGATCTGGGCCATTAGTAGTAGTCCTGCCTGGATGGGATTGTTGTAGTCTTTCACTGATCTTAATTACAGGCCATGGTAATACTAAGAGACATCGCAAGGGATCTCCTGTATTCCAAACATAATCTTCCTCACCTCCATGGAGTAGTAGTCCAATTTCCCCTCGGTAGTCAGGATCAATCAACCTAGCCAGCACAGTAATCCTCTTCTTCAACTGTTGACTGAGAGCTGTGAGGACCCTAAATTGGCCAGGTAGCATGTTTAACTTCCAATTCAAATGGCAGCATTCCTTAAATGCCATTCTACCCTTCATTTTACTTTTGTTTTTATTTTAACTTTGCAAAATATCCTGGAGATTTTTCCTTACTGAGATGCATAAAGCTACTTAGCTATTTACTGTGTGCTGATGGAATAATTTATTTAACCAATCTTTTGCTAACAGAATATTCTTATATATAAATTATTTTATATATGATGACATATCTATAATGTTTACTATATACATATAAAAGATTATATTAAAGATTTAATAAAGAAGCGGAATGGCTGAGTCCAAAAAATTGTATTTGTGTGTGTGAGAGATAATGTTTAATTGCTCTTAGTAGTGGTTGTACCAATTCACTTCTCCATAAACAATGGGAAGTGTCTGCTTTCCCAAACATTTGCTAACATAGTACTGAAGCATTCTAGTCTTTGCTACTCTAATAATTTTTAAACATTATCACAGTATAAATTTCATTTATCTTATTAAGAGAGAACTTGGACATCATTTCAAATGGTTAAAGGATATTCGTATTTCCTTTGCTATGAATTATCTGAACATACCACTTGCCCATTTTTTGGTTAAATGTTTATAGCAGTTCTTTATAAATTAAGGATATTAACACATTTTGGTGTATAAATTTTTTATGTAATCAAATTCTACTATTTCTTTAACTCAGTAATTTTAGGCTTCTAAGTGGTAATATTAGAAGGAGATTTTCATGGTTTTATTTTTTCAGAGAATGAAACAAAATTGAGTGTTGAGCACAGGAACAATCTGATGAGAATCAGGAATCAGTCAAGTGACCAGGTTTCCAGGAAACCAATACCATACAGAGAGTAAGCCCATTAATCTCTATCACAATCTTGCCTAGGAAGAAAATTCTATACTGCTTAGTTCCTACTAAACAACTAGTTGGAGAACACCTCTTCCAAAGGCGAGAACTTAGGCAATCCATGTTAAAGAGAAATTGCTAAGGTTCTGTAGCCAGGCTGCTTGAGAAACGTGGCAGATACCACCCTATCCAAGCAATCATCGTTAAGGTCACCAGCTATAAGTCATGTCATTATCATGTACCTCCTGAAATGCTGAGATGAGAATGGCACTTCACCTCTGTGGTATTCTTCCCCAAAACCCATTAACTCTGACTAATAATGAGAAAAACATCAGAAAAATCCCAATTGAGAGACAATCTACAAAACATCTGACAACTACTCTTCAAAAGTTCAAGATCATGAAAAACAGAAAAGAATAAGAAATTGTCACTGATCAGTGGAGCCTCAAGAAACCTGACAACTAAATGCAGTATCCGGGATTGTAGCCTGGAAAAGTAAAAGTACGTAAGTGTAAAATCAGATTAATATCTGTATTTCACTTAAAAATATTGTACATCATTCTAAACATTTGTATGGATTTATACTGCTTTGTCATTGTCAGAGTGAGAGCCTACCAAACTGAGAAGGTATCCTGAGACCAAAGAATGAATCAGTCAGCTCCCTATGGTGTACAAGGAGTTTATTATTATTATTATTATTGATTGGTGATTACCTACAGGAAATAGATCCTGTGGACTATTAATCCAAATGCTACTCAGCTGTTTTCTCTACAACCTGGGGGGTGTCGGGGGAGGGGAGTGGGTGGACACTGAAGCTTATACGGACTTGAGGACAAATGTGAAGCTATGCCAAAGAGAGAAAAGCTGCAGAAGTGGAAGATTTCCAGTCACCTCACAGCCTCCTCTTGCTTATCTTTTGGGATTGCTGGCTTCATTTGCCTTAGCTTACACAAGCATGGCATTTTGTTACCTTCCCTGCCTCAACTGCTAAGCAACTTGTGCAGGGGAAAGACTATAACTATTGAAGCCAGAGCCCTGAAGGCCACAAGGATGGAGTGTGTTCTGACCAGCATTCCTACAGTCACTAATATTATATTAATATCTTTCTATGTCAATGTTAACATCTCCATAATACTTAATACTTTAGAATTTCATTTTGCATATTATATATGTTGTATCAGAATTTATTTAGCCAATCCCTAGTACAGGATACGTAAGTTGTTTGTATTTGTCAATAATATAAAGAATGCTGGAATGAAAATCCTTGTAGAGAAATATTGTTGAACATTTTTAATTATTTCTTTAAGACAAATTCCTATAAAGAATCTTTCTGAGTCTAAGATTAGGCACACTTCTAAACCTTTTACTAGATACTGCCAAATTTTCATTCAGAATGTTTTAAGTGTGCCCATTTTCTTCAACAGAAGTAGGTAGCATTATTATTTATGCCTTTATCAAAGTAATAGGTCCAAAAATGCTCTTAATTTTTATTTCTGTGATTACTAATGAGATAATAAATATTTTTTATAATGCCAGAGACTTCCCTAAAACTTGTTTTTTATTGTCTGTTTTTAAGGAGTACAACATGATGTTTTGATATACATGTACATGATGAAATGATTACTTTAGTCAAGCAAATTAACATATCCATCACCTCACATAGTTATCTTTTTGTATATGTAGTAAGAGTACCTAAAATCTGCTCCTTTAGAAAATTTTCAGTAAACAGCACAATATTATTAACTATAGGCTTCATGCTGTACATTACCTCTCTGGACTTTTTCTTATTCAGCTTCTATTCTCTCTTCTGAACATTTTCCATTCCCTCCTTTGAAAGTTATTGTGACTGTAGTGTCAGGATGTATGAGAGTACCCTCAAATAAATCCTTGATATGTCTCTAAAAATAACACGAGGCATGTTACTGTTTCCTTAAATAGTGATTTAAGATATTCTATAGAAAATTCTGACAAGACGCATCTAACTTAGCAAAGAATACACATCTGCAATCCAACCTCATTTATCATTGAGTACTCGGAAGCACAGAGCATTTATTTTTAAAGATAAATCAAAATTCTTTTGTGAGGAATGAAATCTTTGTTTTACAGATAGAATTGTAAATGTTTTGTGGAAAAGATGTATTTAGGCTGAGAGGTGACCTCTGGCAGCGATATTTGCGCTATCAAATAGATTCTCGTGGTGAAGTAGATGTGAGTTGCTTATTAACTGAATATAACAATAGGCATGTATTTTAGCTAAAACCATTTTTGCTGGGATCTATCAGTTTGACTCTAAACCTCATACCATGTATCTTGCCAAGCCCAAGAATGCTACAGAACAAACCAAGCTTCCTTCAGTCTCCATTTGCATTACTTGTAAAAGGTCAGGTTTTACATGATAGGATAGATAACCTGGCCCAAATAATGTGAAAATATTTTATTTGAGGTTTTAACCGAGTACTTTTTTTTTCATTTACTTAGAATTCTTTTTTTATTTTAATTTATCAATATGCAATGTAGTTGGGTTTTGTGTCCCTTTACCAATTCATCCCTTCCCCCCCTCCCTCTCTCCCTCCCTCCCCCATCAACATCATATCTATTCACTTAACAAGTTCAAGGAATTGTTGTGATTGTTGTGTCTTCTTCCCCCCCACACACAAAATTTATTTGTTTGTATATTTATTTATTTATTTGTCCATATATTGATGTAATGCCATTTAGAAACTTTGCTTATCGTTTCCCTGGGCTCAAAGGAGAATGAAAAACACAATGAAAGATTATTTATACATGTAATAATTAAAGTTGATTAAATTGTGGCTTATATTTATTTTGCGATGACCTTGTGCTACCATATTATTGCACGTATGTAGGATGTTAATAAACTTCATTCCTAAGTAAATGCTGAAGCTACTGCTTAGATCAGAATCTAAGAGGAACCTTGTGTCCAATATTCAGTAACACTCAGTTGAAGCCAACATCATTTTTATTGCCAACAGAGCTAGTAAGAGTGGTGGCTAGGGGAGAGAACCATCTCCTTCATAATTTTTATCAGTTCTTTCAATGCCAGCCTATCTCAAATCAGCATAAATCTAAATTAATGAAACATTTAAGGGTAGTTCCCAAAACACTCTTAACCAGATCATTGCTCTGAAGCTCTTCCTGTGTAGAAGTGGCAGGGTTTCCCTGGATCACAACCAAAGACAACCCAGTGGGTGTCCCTAAGGGTTCCCCAAGAAGCCAGGGGAGCATCTCATTTGACAGTTGCTACTTACAGTATAAAACATGTTTAAACGACATAGGGATTTTCATGTTCCCATCACTCACAAGATCAGGGTTCTAATTACTAGGATTACAATTCTACAGAAAACTTCTAAAATTAATGAAGACGAATCAGTTTATCAAGCTCCAAGTAATCAAGCCTAGTTACAATTAGAATGATCAAAATGTATCACCGGATGCATATACCCTTAACTCAGCCAGAGATTTCTCAGAAAGTCTCCAAAATTTTGTAGGGTTGCTTAGCTCAAAAATAAAGTAAGAAAACTTTATTTGGTGTCATAGCTCCAACATTAGCTGAGCGATCTGGAGACAACCACCATGTGTTTTACACCTAAATTCGTCTGGAAAAAAAAAAGAAAGCTGTTAAGTTCTTTTTTGCTCTAAAATTTTATGAATCTACAAATCCATAAATCACTTTCATGTTCATGTCAGCTTTTCCTTCTAAAGAGAAAAACAAAAGGAGCCAGCTTTTGCTAAATGTCAGAGGTTTGAACTGTTATTAATTTAGAATGTAGTTGTCCTCTGCTAGGAAATTTTGCAAAGTGCAAACACTGGTTTCTTCATCAAAGAAAATAGAGCTCACACAACACCAGCATTGATACAATAAAGGGAATTAACTTTCCACAAAGAATGAGAAAGTTTATTTCTGAAGGTCCATAATGGACCTGTGAATTAAAAACGCAGTTTTTTGTGGCTTTCTGTGGAATGTCAGGGTGATTACTGAGTGCAATGCTCAGAGCATAACCAAACAGGAAGTCTGGTTCAGTATTTCAGGCTACCATGGTTCAAGACATTTGAGCAATGGTGGATTGAAATAATCCAACGAAGAGTCTCTCTTGTCATCACAGAGAAATATTTATAAAAGGACTTCTTGATGAAGAAAATACCATGTAACGTTATTCATTTTACCTGATATTTTGCCACTAAGTTTTCAAAGACTCAATGCCTCACAGAAAATTTTCTTCATTCAACATCAGTTTGTTTTTAATTGAAGTGATCTTATCAAATCATAAAAATGTACAGACCTTTGCAATGCAATTGTTCATTGGAAGTGTTCAACTTGAGAAAATAAGTAAATAGGCTAATTTTGTGAGATTCTTGATCACTGAATTGAACAGAAAACCTTAATGCCCGCATACGGTTGTGGCTGTCCCTGCAATATTGGGTAAAACCATATGAAAGTGCTAATATCCACCCATCTTTCAACTACAAGTTTTTATATTTTACCATGATCCTTTTTTCTCTCATGAAAAAAAAAAAAAAAACATAAAGGTCAACCCTGAAAATTCTGAACAAATATACCCAGCTCTGCTAGTTTATGATTGAGTAGACAAATTTGCAGAATCATTACACATTTTATTATACATTTGTTTTTTTAAAGCACATTTATTTGACCATCAGTGTCACATTGAGCAGCTCAAATGTCAGTTTAAGACAACAAGGTACCACAGAATCATGCAGTGATTGTTGATGTGTTCAGGGTAAGGAATAGCCTTTATAAAGGTTGTCACTTCTGTAGTTCTATACACAATAGGTATGGCCAAAACTGTGTTCATTTCCAAATATTTAATTCTACTTAATCACCTTCTTCCTGAAACTTCCCATGCCTTATTGGACTATTCTTTGCAAACTCTTTATATCACCAAGCATATAGAAAACTAATATGCTTTGAATAAGTAAAATACCAACCAATAAATATGAGTACATTCTTACTAAAACTTCAAAACTCTTTTAAACGAAATCTCTCAACCAGTTTTCTGTCCAAGTAATGCCTTTTAAATGCATTATAATGAAGTGATTCATTATTTTATTCTATATGGGTTTCTTTGCCTTTTAGCTGCCAATTTTCTAAAATAACTGATTTTCCCAAATATACAATTCCATACTTTACTAAATTATTTTCTACCACAAGAGTCTAACTTTCTGAGTTAATTCTGATAGTGACCTTAAAGGAACCACATTTTGTTTCATTGTTTTACTGTTCTTAGCCAACCATTTCCTTTTTTGTTACGATTTCAGTAGAATTTACTTCCAAGTGTGCATGCTTAGAATTTAAATGTCACTAAGAGAAGCATAATAACACCTAGAGTTTACGAATAGTTTTTTATATGCCATAACTGTGTTAATTACATAAATTCATTATTGCACTTAAACAAATGCTGGGTTTGTGTTCAATAGTTTCTCATATGAATAATAGCAAAGTTTAGTTTAAAGTCATTTGATTGGAGAATTAAATAAAACTCAGGTTATAATAAAATTCTTAAAATATGTATATAGGGTTTTGATTAGAATTGCAATAAATCTGCATATTTGTTTGGAAAAAACAACTCCTTTGTAATATAATGCTTCTCCAAGCAAGCCACTGAATTTCATTCTTTAATTTTGTACAGTTTTATAACTTTCTCCACATATATCCCTTGTAAAGTTTTATCTGGAAATTGTTATACATATTGCCATTAGTACAGGGAACATTTTCTACTCTATTTTCTAATTTATTATTACTAATAAAATTTTTAGCTTTTTAGCTCTACGTACTCTATTAAATGCCTTAGAGTAATTACCCTACTTTGCTTTTGCAAACGCAAATGTGGTATGTATTAGTATTGGCCTCACTTTACAAATAAGAATCTGAGGCTCAAAGAATTTAAATATCTTTCGAAGGTCATAAAACTAAGATTAGCTAATTAGAACTGTAGCCATCTTTGATTTTACCTTAGCAATTTCACAAAAGGTAATGTATTGAACGATGCCAGAAGAGTTCAAGCAATATCCAGAACTAGATATATAGCCAAGAATTTGAGAGTCTTATATTTGTGTCAGAATTCTTTGGGGAGATTTACTTTAGATGCATCAGCTTCCTTTAGCCACATGGACAAGACGTGGAAAAGACAGCTGATAATATACATATATCATAATGTTTATAGCCTAAAGAAGCTGAAATATCTTAAAGCACAATTTATATCATCAAAAACAAAGATTTTCTCCTGAAACCATGGCCTTATTTGCAAACGAAACTCTAGTTCTTCAAACTCTGTGACTCCATTAAACTTAGAGCACTTGCCTAACGTGAGGATAGCAGTATTCATTTCATTTCCTCAATCCCTGTCTGCTTTGAGTTTGAACTTCTGTGCATTCTAGAAATCAACAATGTTCTAAATTTTTGTTGCAGTCGCCAGTTTAGGAAGTACATATGCCTTGGCAGAGTAGTATGAAAGCATCAACCTGTGAATCACAGGAGATCTAATAATTTTTATTCTCCCAGAATCTTACCATTCCAAGACTTTCAGTTAGAGAAAGCAGCTTAGTAAATAGTCACCCCCTCACCATATAGACTATATGAAATTAACCTTCACACTTCCATTAAGTTTCTTTCAAATAGCCCATAAGCTGGCCATGATGAATAATGAAGTCAATAAAAAATGAATGAGAAATGAATAAAATCAAAAGGAAGAGGAGGAAGAGGAAAGAAATTCACGTTTGTTATCACTGTTTCTAGCACATTTTTCAAAGAGCCTGATTGCAGATTTCACAACCTTTTCAGAGGAATCATGCAGTAGAAGCCAAGCCACACCAGCCTTTCCATTCTAGCTTGATAAATTCTTAGAATATTTTTATCCATATTGATTTGTTAGTTTTGCTTTGTATCACTACTATACTATCCATTATAGTTAAACAATCCATTTTAAGTCCCAGGAGTTTCCCATATGTAAATTGTTCATGATTACCACATTGGGTCCATATAATCCCCATTTCTGCCTTAGAGGTCTCTTTCAGTAATGCATCACACACAAAATGTGCTGTGAAACAATAATTAGGTAAATAATCATCCCGCTCCATTGTTAGGGTGCCCATGCCTGGAACAGCAATATATATTCTGCAGGCCTGAAACCTAAATGCCTTTTCTTTTTTCCCATTATACATAACACAAAGGAGCTCATTTTCCTCATTTAGAAGAATAATGTTCTTCTTACATGGAAGCTTTGTTATGATTTATACCATAAGCTAGCCTTTGTCAGGATAAAATGACTGTTTTCAAAGGCATTTCTTAAAGCTCTTCTTTAGGTGGGTCCCTTAAGGGGGGAAAATCACTCTGTTCCCATCAGACTTTGACAAAAACAAAGTCGTTTGGGATTCAGTTTCTCCTAAACCTCATTCTCACCCACAAAAGGAATAAGGAGAAATGGCATTTCATACAGTTCCGATTCCTTATGAACTTAATATGCCAATTAGCTCAGAGCGAGAACATGTGAAATGCCAGGAAACGTAATAATGGGGTAATGTGGGAAGGTAAATTGGAATATGGACAGGAAACTACTGAGCATCAGCAGCTACAGAAAAGATGAGGAAATAGGCAGATAAGGCTGAGATGAGTGAAAGGGCAAAAGAGATTCCGGTACCTCACGTTGATTGTAGTTTTGGGAGAAATTCAAAGAGTAATTTTGCCACAAAAGAAATGAAAAGCAAGAGATGAGAAGCAAAATACTTTGTTTCCTATTTGAGGATTTCATGGTCTTAAAACCTTGGTTTCCTTCTCTTACCAACATGTGACTTAATTGAGTCTTGTGCATGTAGCTATGTTTGCATCACTGCTAAGCTAGAAAGAAGAAACCCATGAGAGTATTTTGGCCTGAAAGTCATTATCTTAAAAAGAGAAAAGAATGTCAAAATGATTTTTTTTAATATTTGTATTAACCCCAAGGAAAAAAAACAAGAATTGAGAATGAGAAACTTTGAGTAATAAGCAGAGCCGATCATTTGTAAGCTGGCTGTTGAGCTGTGTTATCATAGAATTTTAAAGGGCTTATGATGTCAATCTGCCCTGAAAATCTTAAAAACAAGAGCCAGGCTCTCACAGTCCACAGGAAGGCTTTTGACTGATTCATGACAGAATTATTATGCTCAAGGCTAAGAGGAAACTAGGTTAATCATAAAGGTGCTTAATTATATCATATATTTATTTCATTATATCCTTGCTTTAAAATGTGTGCTTCATTTAAATAGAGTGGTCTTTAATATTTTATTCTATCACCTGGCTGCTTTAAAAAAGATCTACACTTAGATTGAAAAGAACTTAATTGGAAAGAGATGTAGGAGCTGAGTGAATAGAGGTAAGCAATAAATGGCCAAAATTGTAGATTTGATTAGCATATAAAGACGATGTAGGCGGGTACAATATCTATGGGATGTGAATCTGAAGTCAGGGGCCAATAATTCGGATCAAACCTTGGAGACAAGCACAACATGCAATCTTTGGCAAAGAAACACGAAATGAAGATGACTAAAATCAGAATTGCATTAATTGTGTGGATACAGGCTCCAAGTCAGGATACAGGTTTCAGAAACAGAAAACATCAATGAATCCACCAAGAGACCACCCATTATGACCTCTAGAAAAAAAAAAAACCGGTCATGGCATTGCTTTCAGATCCCAGTTACTCCCCAGGCTTTCTAGGTGGGTTGGATCACTCTGAAGGCAATTATTGAATAATCTGCCTTTCCAATCCCCAACCAGGTCAAAAGTCAAAATCAAGGTAGTCAGTCTTACTTATGACTTGTTTCATGTTAGGTCAACTTTGAGTTCTACCTATCCAGAAGGAAGTTCACAGATTAGGCTATTTTAGGAAAAGTCTCAGAATTTATATCCCCACTGCAGTAAGGCTCATTGAGTCAGAACTCAGAATA
Source organism: Galeopterus variegatus (assembly GCF_000696425.1). Lineage (NCBI taxonomy): Eukaryota > Metazoa > Chordata > Mammalia > Dermoptera > Cynocephalidae > Galeopterus > Galeopterus variegatus. Next base: position 73,267 of record NW_007731348.1, on the reverse strand, counting down.
TTGAATACATGGCTCCTGGCTCAGGAAACAGTTTGGAGCCCTGAGAGGTATCCATATAGACATTATTTCTCCCTCAATCCCACACTCTACTAGATGAGCCTAGTCATTGTCTTATTCCAATAGTGCTCTAGGCAAAGAATTTGGCAAGAAGGAAGCCCAAGCCCTGTCCCACT
>NW_007731348.1:29206-73084 GCF_000696425.1 Galeopterus variegatus | reverse complement strand
TTCTCTATTCTGTTCCATTGGTCCAAGTTTCTGTTTTTATGCCAGTACCATGCTGTTTTTGTTACAATAGCTTTGTAGTATAATTTGAAGTCAGGTAGTGTTATGCCTCCAGCTTTATTCTTTTTGCTCAGGATTGCTTTGGCTATTTAGGGTCTTTTGTTTTACATATGAAAGGTAACATTGTTTTTTCCATTTCTGTGAAGAATGTCATTGGTATTTTGATAGGGATTGCATTGAATCTGTAGATCACTTTGGGTAGTATAGACATTTTCTCAATGTTAATCCTTCCAATCCAGGAGCATGTAATTATCTTTCCATCTTTTCATGTCTTCTTTAATTTCTTTCACAAGTGGTCTGTAGTTATCATTGTAGAGGTCTCTCACCTCCTTGGTTAAAATGATCCCTAGGTATTTTACTTTATCACTCACTCATATGTGGGAGGTAGGAGAGAAAGAAGGAAGGAAAGAAAGTCCACAGTAGTGCATTGGACTTGCAGAAGGAGAGAACATTCTATGGGCTGCCAAGTGGAGTGGGAGGAAAGAGGGGGAGGGGAGGGTGGTTGAGGATAATTGGGTGGGGGACACAGGGTACAAATGCAATTTGTGGTTACGGGTATACAACCAGTATGAATATGGCCCGACATCACAGGCACAAGGGGTGACAATCAGCTATGTATTTCATGAATATTCATAACCAATAAAATAAAAACAAAAATAAAATAATAAGTATAATTTGTAACAATATATAGATATATATGCTAGTAATTTTGATTTGATCAACATATGTCAATGTTGAACACCAAAATTATGTATAATCAATTATGATTCAATAAAAATATTTTTAAAAAAAGAAAACATAAGGGAAACACTTCAGAAAGTAGGTCTGTGAAAAGACTTTTTGAATAAGACCTCAAAGACACTGACAACAAAAGAAAAAATAAATGAATGGGATTATATCAAACTAGAAAGCTCTGCGTGGAAAAAGAAACAATTAACAGAACAAAAGGATAACCTACAGATTGGGAGAAAATATTTTCAAACTATGAATCCAACAAGGGATTAGTATCCAGAATATACAAGGAACTCAAACAGCTTAACAATAAAAGAAAAAAGTAACCTGATTTAAAAATGGGCAAAGGAGCTGAATATGCATTTCTCAAAGAAAGACATACAAATGGCCAACAGACACATGAAAAAATGTTCAACATCACTAAACATCAGAGAAATGCAAATCAAAACCACACTGAGACATCATCTGTCCCATTAGACTTGTTATTATCAAAAAAAGGGAGAATAACAAATGCCAGCAAGGATGTGGAGAAAGAGGAACCCTCCTGTTTTGTTGGTGGGACTGTAAATTGGTGCAGCCATTATGGAAAACAGTATGGAGATTTCTCAAACAACTGTAGATAGAACTGCTATTACGATTCAGCCATCTCAATGCTGAGTAGATACCCAAAGGAATGGAAATTATCATGCCGAAGGGATACCCACACTCCCATGTTTATTGCAGCTCACCTAACTATAGCCAAGAGTTGGAACCCACCTAAATGTCCATCGATGGATGACTGGACAAGGAAAATGTCATATACGTACACAATGGATTACTACTCTGCCATTAAAAAAAAAAAAAGTGAAATTCTGCCATTCACAGCATGATGGATGAACTTAGAGAAAATCTTAAGTGAAATAAGCCAGACACAGAAAGAAAAATACCCCATGTCCTCACTCATAAGTGGGAGCTAAAAAAAAAATAAAGAAAGATACAACAATCACAATAATTCATTTTACTTTCAAAAGGAGAGAATAGAACTGAGGCCACCAGAGGTGGGAAAGAGGAATGGGGGTTGTTAGTGAGAAACTGGTAAATGGCTACAAAAAAAATGATTACAATGTGTAATGTTGACTATACGAACTACCCTGATTTGAGTATCACATATTGCACATAGGTATTGATAGTGGACTTTGCACCCCACAGATATTTATAATTAATTTTTTCAGTAAAAAGGTATCCATCTATATATGTGTAAATACATATATAAATAAGTACGTAGGATAGATATATGCATATACGTATACATGCCCACATGTTCATAACAAAATAAGGAGGATATACTCATGACAATTACAGTCTTCATTTGTGTCGATGGTCATGCAGTCATACCTTCTTACACTGTGCATTCCCTACCACTTTTGCCTTCAGCAAACACCTCAGCTGGTCATGATCCCTTACCTGGTGGTGTGACCCATGTCCTCATTCTTGTAAGGATCTGGGCCATTAGTAGTAGTCCTGCCTGGATGGGATTGTTGTAGTCTTTCACTGATCTTAATTACAGGCCATGGTAATACTAAGAGACATCGCAAGGGATCTCCTGTATTCCAAACATAATCTTCCTCACCTCCATGGAGTAGTAGTCCAATTTCCCCTCGGTAGTCAGGATCAATCAACCTAGCCAGCACAGTAATCCTCTTCTTCAACTGTTGACTGAGAGCTGTGAGGACCCTAAATTGGCCAGGTAGCATGTTTAACTTCCAATTCAAATGGCAGCATTCCTTAAATGCCATTCTACCCTTCATTTTACTTTTGTTTTTATTTTAACTTTGCAAAATATCCTGGAGATTTTTCCTTACTGAGATGCATAAAGCTACTTAGCTATTTACTGTGTGCTGATGGAATAATTTATTTAACCAATCTTTTGCTAACAGAATATTCTTATATATAAATTATTTTATATATGATGACATATCTATAATGTTTACTATATACATATAAAAGATTATATTAAAGATTTAATAAAGAAGCGGAATGGCTGAGTCCAAAAAATTGTATTTGTGTGTGTGAGAGATAATGTTTAATTGCTCTTAGTAGTGGTTGTACCAATTCACTTCTCCATAAACAATGGGAAGTGTCTGCTTTCCCAAACATTTGCTAACATAGTACTGAAGCATTCTAGTCTTTGCTACTCTAATAATTTTTAAACATTATCACAGTATAAATTTCATTTATCTTATTAAGAGAGAACTTGGACATCATTTCAAATGGTTAAAGGATATTCGTATTTCCTTTGCTATGAATTATCTGAACATACCACTTGCCCATTTTTTGGTTAAATGTTTATAGCAGTTCTTTATAAATTAAGGATATTAACACATTTTGGTGTATAAATTTTTTATGTAATCAAATTCTACTATTTCTTTAACTCAGTAATTTTAGGCTTCTAAGTGGTAATATTAGAAGGAGATTTTCATGGTTTTATTTTTTCAGAGAATGAAACAAAATTGAGTGTTGAGCACAGGAACAATCTGATGAGAATCAGGAATCAGTCAAGTGACCAGGTTTCCAGGAAACCAATACCATACAGAGAGTAAGCCCATTAATCTCTATCACAATCTTGCCTAGGAAGAAAATTCTATACTGCTTAGTTCCTACTAAACAACTAGTTGGAGAACACCTCTTCCAAAGGCGAGAACTTAGGCAATCCATGTTAAAGAGAAATTGCTAAGGTTCTGTAGCCAGGCTGCTTGAGAAACGTGGCAGATACCACCCTATCCAAGCAATCATCGTTAAGGTCACCAGCTATAAGTCATGTCATTATCATGTACCTCCTGAAATGCTGAGATGAGAATGGCACTTCACCTCTGTGGTATTCTTCCCCAAAACCCATTAACTCTGACTAATAATGAGAAAAACATCAGAAAAATCCCAATTGAGAGACAATCTACAAAACATCTGACAACTACTCTTCAAAAGTTCAAGATCATGAAAAACAGAAAAGAATAAGAAATTGTCACTGATCAGTGGAGCCTCAAGAAACCTGACAACTAAATGCAGTATCCGGGATTGTAGCCTGGAAAAGTAAAAGTACGTAAGTGTAAAATCAGATTAATATCTGTATTTCACTTAAAAATATTGTACATCATTCTAAACATTTGTATGGATTTATACTGCTTTGTCATTGTCAGAGTGAGAGCCTACCAAACTGAGAAGGTATCCTGAGACCAAAGAATGAATCAGTCAGCTCCCTATGGTGTACAAGGAGTTTATTATTATTATTATTATTGATTGGTGATTAACTACAGGAAATAGATCCTGTGGACTATTAATCCAAATGCTACTCAGCTGTTTTCTCTACAACCTGGGGGGTGTCGGGGGAGGGGAGTGGGTGGACACTGAAGCTTATACGGACTTGAGGACAAATGTGAAGACTACAGGAAATAGATCCTGTGGACTATTAATCCAAATGCTACTCAGCTGTTTTCTCTACAACCTGGGGAGTGTCGGGGGAGGGGAGTGGGTGGACACTGAAGCTTATACGGACTTGAGGACAAATGTGAAGCTATGCCAAAGAGAGAAAAGCTGCAGAAGTGGAAGATTTCCAGTCACCTCACAGCCTCCTCTTGCTTATCTTTTGGGATTGCTGGCTTCATTTGCCTTAGCTTACACAAGCATGGCATTTTGTTACCTTCCCTGCCTCAACTGCTAAGCAACTTGTGCAGGGGAAAGACTATAACTATTGAAGCCAGAGCCCTGAAGGCCACAAGGATGGAGTGTGTTCTGACCAGCATTCCTACAGTCACTAATATTATATTAATATCTTTCTATGTCAATGTTAACATCTCCATAATACTTAATACTTTAGAATTTCATTTTGCATATTATATATGTTGTATCAGAATTTATTTAGCCAATCCCTAGTACAGGATACGTAAGTTGTTTGTATTTGTCAATAATATAAAGAATGCTGGAATGAAAATCCTTGTAGAGAAATATTGTTGAACATTTTTAATTATTTCTTTAAGACAAATTCCTATAAAGAATCTTTCTGAGTCTAAGATTAGGCACACTTCTAAACCTTTTACTAGATACTGCCAAATTTTCATTCAGAATGTTTTAAGTGTGCCCATTTTCTTCAACAGAAGTAGGTAGCATTATTATTTATGCCTTTATCAAAGTAATAGGTCCAAAAATGCTCTTAATTTTTATTTCTGTGATTACTAATGAGATAATAAATATTTTTTATAATGCCAGAGACTTCCCTAAAACTTGTTTTTTATTGTCTGTTTTTAAGGAGTACAACATGATGTTTTGATATACATGTACATGATGAAATGATTACTTTAGTCAAGCAAATTAACATATCCATCACCTCACATAGTTATCTTTTTGTATATGTAGTAAGAGTACCTAAAATCTGCTCCTTTAGAAAATTTTCAGTAAACAGCACAATATTATTAACTATAGGCTTCATGCTGTACATTACCTCTCTGGACTTTTTCTTATTCAGCTTCTATTCTCTCTTCTGAACATTTTCCATTCCCTCCTTTGAAAGTTATTGTGACTGTAGTGTCAGGATGTATGAGAGTACCCTCAAATAAATCCTTGATATGTCTCTAAAAATAACACGAGGCATGTTACTGTTTCCTTAAATAGTGATTTAAGATATTCTATAGAAAATTCTGACAAGACGCATCTAACTTAGCAAAGAATACACATCTGCAATCCAACCTCATTTATCATTGAGTACTCGGAAGCACAGAGCATTTATTTTTAAAGATAAATCAAAATTCTTTTGTGAGGAATGAAATCTTTGTTTTACAGATAGAATTGTAAATGTTTTGTGGAAAAGATGTATTTAGGCTGAGAGGTGACCTCTGGCAGCGATATTTGCGCTATCAAATAGATTCTCGTGGTGAAGTAGATGTGAGTTGCTTATTAACTGAATATAACAATAGGCATGTATTTTAGCTAAAACCATTTTTGCTGGGATCTATCAGTTTGACTCTAAACCTCATACCATGTATCTTGCCAAGCCCAAGAATGCTACAGAACAAACCAAGCTTCCTTCAGTCTCCATTTGCATTACTTGTAAAAGGTCAGGTTTTACATGATAGGATAGATAACCTGGCCCAAATAATGTGAAAATATTTTATTTGAGGTTTTAACCGAGTACTTTTTTTTTCATTTACTTAGAATTCTTTTTTTATTTTAATTTATCAATATGCAATGTAGTTGGGTTTTGTGTCCCTTTACCAATTCATCCCTTCCCCCCCTCCCTCTCTCCCTCCCTCCCCCATCAACATCATATCTATTCACTTAACAAGTTCAAGGAATTGTTGTGATTGTTGTGTCTTCTTCCCCCCCACACACAAAATTTATTTGTTTGTATATTTATTTATTTATTTGTCCATATATTGATGTAATGCCATTTAGAAACTTTGCTTATCGTTTCCCTGGGCTCAAAGGAGAATGAAAAACACAATGAAAGATTATTTATACATGTAATAATTAAAGTTGATTAAATTGTGGCTTATATTTATTTTGCGATGACCTTGTGCTACCATATTATTGCACGTATGTAGGATGTTAATAAACTTCATTCCTAAGTAAATGCTGAAGCTACTGCTTAGATCAGAATCTAAGAGGAACCTTGTGTCCAATATTCAGTAACACTCAGTTGAAGCCAACATCATTTTTATTGCCAACAGAGCTAGTAAGAGTGGTGGCTAGGGGAGAGAACCATCTCCTTCATAATTTTTATCAGTTCTTTCAATGCCAGCCTATCTCAAATCAGCATAAATCTAAATTAATGAAACATTTAAGGGTAGTTCCCAAAACACTCTTAACCAGATCATTGCTCTGAAGCTCTTCCTGTGTAGAAGTGGCAGGGTTTCCCTGGATCACAACCAAAGACAACCCAGTGGGTGTCCCTAAGGGTTCCCCAAGAAGCCAGGGGAGCATCTCATTTGACAGTTGCTACTTACAGTATAAAACATGTTTAAACGACATAGGGATTTTCATGTTCCCATCACTCACAAGATCAGGGTTCTAATTACTAGGATTACAATTCTACAGAAAACTTCTAAAATTAATGAAGACGAATCAGTTTATCAAGCTCCAAGTAATCAAGCCTAGTTACAATTAGAATGATCAAAATGTATCACCGGATGCATATACCCTTAACTCAGCCAGAGATTTCTCAGAAAGTCTCCAAAATTTTGTAGGGTTGCTTAGCTCAAAAATAAAGTAAGAAAACTTTATTTGGTGTCATAGCTCCAACATTAGCTGAGCGATCTGGAGACAACCACCATGTGTTTTACACCTAAATTCGTCTGGAAAAAAAAAAGAAAGCTGTTAAGTTCTTTTTTGCTCTAAAATTTTATGAATCTACAAATCCATAAATCACTTTCATGTTCATGTCAGCTTTTCCTTCTAAAGAGAAAAACAAAAGGAGCCAGCTTTTGCTAAATGTCAGAGGTTTGAACTGTTATTAATTTAGAATGTAGTTGTCCTCTGCTAGGAAATTTTGCAAAGTGCAAACACTGGTTTCTTCATCAAAGAAAATAGAGCTCACACAACACCAGCATTGATACAATAAAGGGAATTAACTTTCCACAAAGAATGAGAAAGTTTATTTCTGAAGGTCCATAATGGACCTGTGAATTAAAAACGCAGTTTTTTGTGGCTTTCTGTGGAATGTCAGGGTGATTACTGAGTGCAATGCTCAGAGCATAACCAAACAGGAAGTCTGGTTCAGTATTTCAGGCTACCATGGTTCAAGACATTTGAGCAATGGTGGATTGAAATAATCCAACGAAGAGTCTCTCTTGTCATCACAGAGAAATATTTATAAAAGGACTTCTTGATGAAGAAAATACCATGTAACGTTATTCATTTTACCTGATATTTTGCCACTAAGTTTTCAAAGACTCAATGCCTCACAGAAAATTTTCTTCATTCAACATCAGTTTGTTTTTAATTGAAGTGATCTTATCAAATCATAAAAATGTACAGACCTTTGCAATGCAATTGTTCATTGGAAGTGTTCAACTTGAGAAAATAAGTAAATAGGCTAATTTTGTGAGATTCTTGATCACTGAATTGAACAGAAAACCTTAATGCCCGCATACGGTTGTGGCTGTCCCTGCAATATTGGGTAAAACCATATGAAAGTGCTAATATCCACCCATCTTTCAACTACAAGTTTTTATATTTTACCATGATCCTTTTTTCTCTCATGAAAAAAAAAAAAAAAACATAAAGGTCAACCCTGAAAATTCTGAACAAATATACCCAGCTCTGCTAGTTTATGATTGAGTAGACAAATTTGCAGAATCATTACACATTTTATTATACATTTGTTTTTTTAAAGCACATTTATTTGACCATCAGTGTCACATTGAGCAGCTCAAATGTCAGTTTAAGACAACAAGGTACCACAGAATCATGCAGTGATTGTTGATGTGTTCAGGGTAAGGAATAGCCTTTATAAAGGTTGTCACTTCTGTAGTTCTATACACAATAGGTATGGCCAAAACTGTGTTCATTTCCAAATATTTAATTCTACTTAATCACCTTCTTCCTGAAACTTCCCATGCCTTATTGGACTATTCTTTGCAAACTCTTTATATCACCAAGCATATAGAAAACTAATATGCTTTGAATAAGTAAAATACCAACCAATAAATATGAGTACATTCTTACTAAAACTTCAAAACTCTTTTAAACGAAATCTCTCAACCAGTTTTCTGTCCAAGTAATGCCTTTTAAATGCATTATAATGAAGTGATTCATTATTTTATTCTATATGGGTTTCTTTGCCTTTTAGCTGCCAATTTTCTAAAATAACTGATTTTCCCAAATATACAATTCCATACTTTACTAAATTATTTTCTACCACAAGAGTCTAACTTTCTGAGTTAATTCTGATAGTGACCTTAAAGGAACCACATTTTGTTTCATTGTTTTACTGTTCTTAGCCAACCATTTCCTTTTTTGTTACGATTTCAGTAGAATTTACTTCCAAGTGTGCATGCTTAGAATTTAAATGTCACTAAGAGAAGCATAATAACACCTAGAGTTTACGAATAGTTTTTTATATGCCATAACTGTGTTAATTACATAAATTCATTATTGCACTTAAACAAATGCTGGGTTTGTGTTCAATAGTTTCTCATATGAATAATAGCAAAGTTTAGTTTAAAGTCATTTGATTGGAGAATTAAATAAAACTCAGGTTATAATAAAATTCTTAAAATATGTATATAGGGTTTTGATTAGAATTGCAATAAATCTGCATATTTGTTTGGAAAAAACAACTCCTTTGTAATATAATGCTTCTCCAAGCAAGCCACTGAATTTCATTCTTTAATTTTGTACAGTTTTATAACTTTCTCCACATATATCCCTTGTAAAGTTTTATCTGGAAATTGTTATACATATTGCCATTAGTACAGGGAACATTTTCTACTCTATTTTCTAATTTATTATTACTAATAAAATTTTTAGCTTTTTAGCTCTACGTACTCTATTAAATGCCTTAGAGTAATTACCCTACTTTGCTTTTGCAAACGCAAATGTGGTATGTATTAGTATTGGCCTCACTTTACAAATAAGAATCTGAGGCTCAAAGAATTTAAATATCTTTCGAAGGTCATAAAACTAAGATTAGCTAATTAGAACTGTAGCCATCTTTGATTTTACCTTAGCAATTTCACAAAAGGTAATGTATTGAACGATGCCAGAAGAGTTCAAGCAATATCCAGAACTAGATATATAGCCAAGAATTTGAGAGTCTTATATTTGTGTCAGAATTCTTTGGGGAGATTTACTTTAGATGCATCAGCTTCCTTTAGCCACATGGACAAGACGTGGAAAAGACAGCTGATAATATACATATATCATAATGTTTATAGCCTAAAGAAGCTGAAATATCTTAAAGCACAATTTATATCATCAAAAACAAAGATTTTCTCCTGAAACCATGGCCTTATTTGCAAACGAAACTCTAGTTCTTCAAACTCTGTGACTCCATTAAACTTAGAGCACTTGCCTAACGTGAGGATAGCAGTATTCATTTCATTTCCTCAATCCCTGTCTGCTTTGAGTTTGAACTTCTGTGCATTCTAGAAATCAACAATGTTCTAAATTTTTGTTGCAGTCGCCAGTTTAGGAAGTACATATGCCTTGGCAGAGTAGTATGAAAGCATCAACCTGTGAATCACAGGAGATCTAATAATTTTTATTCTCCCAGAATCTTACCATTCCAAGACTTTCAGTTAGAGAAAGCAGCTTAGTAAATAGTCACCCCCTCACCATATAGACTATATGAAATTAACCTTCACACTTCCATTAAGTTTCTTTCAAATAGCCCATAAGCTGGCCATGATGAATAATGAAGTCAATAAAAAATGAATGAGAAATGAATAAAATCAAAAGGAAGAGGAGGAAGAGGAAAGAAATTCACGTTTGTTATCACTGTTTCTAGCACATTTTTCAAAGAGCCTGATTGCAGATTTCACAACCTTTTCAGAGGAATCATGCAGTAGAAGCCAAGCCACACCAGCCTTTCCATTCTAGCTTGATAAATTCTTAGAATATTTTTATCCATATTGATTTGTTAGTTTTGCTTTGTATCACTACTATACTATCCATTATAGTTAAACAATCCATTTTAAGTCCCAGGAGTTTCCCATATGTAAATTGTTCATGATTACCACATTGGGTCCATATAATCCCCATTTCTGGTTTTGCTTTGTATCGCTACTATACTATCCATTATAGTTAAACAATCCATTTTAAGTCCCAGGAGTTTCCCATATGTAAATTGTCCATGATTACCACATTGGGTCCATATAATCCCCATTTCTGCTTTAGAGGTCTCTTTCAGTAATGCATCACACACAAAATGTGCTGAGAAACAATAATTAGGTAAATAATCGTCCCGCTCCTTTGTTAGGGTGCCCATGCCTGGAACAGCAATATATATTCTGCAGGCCTGAAACCTAAATGCCTTTCCTTTTTTCCCATTATACATAACACAAAGGAGCTCATTTTCCTCATTTAAAAGAATAATGTTCTTCTTACATGGAAGCTTTGTTATGATTTATACCATAAGCTAGCCTTTGTCAGGATAAAATGACTGTTTTCAAAGGCATTTCTTAAAGCTCTTCTAGTTTTGCTTTGTATCACTACTATACTATCCATTATAGTTAAACAATCCATTTTAAGTCCCAGGAGTTTCCCATATGTAAATTGTTCATGATTACCACATTGGGTCCATATAATCCCCATTTCTGCCTTAGAGGTCTCTTTCAGTAATGCATCACACACAAAATGTGCTGTGAAACAATAATTAGGTAAATAATCATCCCGCTCCATTGTTAGGGTGCCCATGCCTGGAACAGCAATATATATTCTGCAGGCCTGAAACCTAAATGCCTTTTCTTTTTTCCCATTATACATAACACAAAGGAGCTCATTTTCCTCATTTAGAAGAATAATGTTCTTCTTACATGGAAGCTTTGTTATGATTTATAGCATAAGCTAGCCTTTGTCAGGATAAAATGACTGTTTTCAAAGGCATTTCTTAAAGCTCTTCTTTAGGTGGGTCCCTTAAGGGGGGAAAATCACTCTGTTCCCATCAGACTTTGACAAAAACAAAGTCGTTTGGGATTCAGTTTCTCCTAAACCTCATTCTCACCCACAAAAGGAATAAGGAGAAATGGCATTTCATACAGTTCCGATTCCTTATGAACTTAATATGCCAATTAGCTCAGAGCGAGAACATGTGAAATGCCAGGAAACGTAATAATGGGGTAATGTGGGAAGGTAAATTGGAATATGGACAGGAAACTACTGAGCATCAGCAGCTACAGAAAAGATGAGGAAATAGGCAGATAAGGCTGAGATGAGTGAAAGGGCAAAAGAGATTCCGGTACCTCACGTTGATTGTAGTTTTGGGAGAAATTCAAAGAGTAATTTTGCCACAAAAGAAATGAAAAGCAAGAGATGAGAAGCAAAATACTTTGTTTCCTATTTGAGGATTTCATGGTCTTAAAACCTTGGTTTCCTTCTCTTACCAACATGTGACTTAATTGAGTCTTGTGCATGTAGCTATGTTTGCATCACTGCTAAGCTAGAAAGAAGAAACCCATGAGAGTATTTTGGCCTGAAAGTCATTATCTTAAAAAGAGAAAAGAATGTCAAAATGATTTTTTTTAATATTTGTATTAACCCCAAGGAAAAAAAACAAGAATTGAGAATGAGAAACTTTGAGTAATAAGCAGAGCCGATCATTTGTAAGCTGGCTGTTGAGCTGTGTTATCATAGAATTTTAAAGGGCTTATGATGTCAATCTGCCCTGAAAATCTTAAAAACAAGAGCCAGGCTCTCACAGTCCACAGGAAGGCTTTTGACTGATTCATGACAGAATTATTATGCTCAAGGCTAAGAGGAAACTAGGTTAATCATAAAGGTGCTTAATTATATCATATATTTATTTCATTATATCCTTGCTTTAAAATGTGTGCTTCATTTAAATAGAGTGGTCTTTAATATTTTATTCTATCACCTGGCTGCTTTAAAAAAGATCTACACTTAGATTGAAAAGAACTTAATTGGAAAGAGATGTAGGAGCTGAGTGAATAGAGGTAAGCAATAAATGGCCAAAATTGTAGATTTGATTAGCATATAAAGACGATGTAGGCGGGTACAATATCTATGGGATGTGAATCTGAAGTCAGGGGCCAATAATTCGGATCAAACCTTGGAGACAAGCACAACATGCAATCTTTGGCAAAGAAACACGAAATGAAGATGACTAAAATCAGAATTGCATTAATTGTGTGGATACAGGCTCCAAGTCAGGATACAGGTTTCAGAAACAGAAAACATCAATGAATCCACCAAGAGACCACCCATTATGACCTCTAGAAAAAAAAAAAACCGGTCATGGCATTGCTTTCAGATCCCAGTTACTCCCCAGGCTTTCTAGGTGGGTTGGATCACTCTGAAGGCAATTATTGAATAATCTGCCTTTCCAATCCCCAACCAGGTCAAAAGTCAAAATCAAGGTAGTCAGTCTTACTTATGACTTGTTTCATGTTAGGTCAACTTTGAGTTCTACCTATCCAGAAGGAAGTTCACAGATTAGGCTATTTTAGGAAAAGTCTCAGAATTTATATCCCCACTGCAGTAAGGCTCATTGAGTCAGAACTCAGAATATTGAATACATGGCTCCTGGCTCAGGAAACAGTTTGGAGCCCTGAGAGGTATCCATATAGACATTATTTCTCCCTCAATCCCACTCTACTAGATGAGCCTAGTCATTGTCTTATTCCAATAGTGCTCTAGGCAAAGAATTTGGCAAGAAGGAAGCCCAAGCCCTGTCCCACCCTGCAGCTTCTACTACACAGCTCAGCCTGAATAAGTGAGCCCCCTACCTCCTTCACTTTCAGACTCTACTAGATGAGCCTAGTCATTGTCTTATTCCAATAGTGCTCTAGGCAAAGAATTTGGCAAGAAGGAAGCCCAAGCCCTGTCCCACTCTGCAGCTTCTACTACACAGCTCAGCCTGAATAAGTGAGCCCCCTACCTCCTTCACTTTCAGGTGTTACTCCATTCTGAAGGTCCCACTGTGCCCTAGACCAAAGCAGATGTGGACCTATGCTCAAGGGAGCCGTACTGTCAGCTCCCTTCCCCAGCCTCTGCCCCTACACCTGGAGTCAATGTCTGAGTGATAGAGTTAAAAAACACGTAAGACTTTAGAAATTAATGTGCGAATTTCAGAAAAGACATTAGACTAGCATCCAGAGAAAACTGGAAGAGGTATTGTGTACGCTTATATACACAGGAGTAGGTCTGTATCCAGAGGGTGAGAAAATCAGCATGGAATGCAACCTTGTCAAGAAAATGGGTAGCTATGTTTTTGCATCTCCTATAAGGGGTTAGATCTGTATAATGTTTCAACTAGTGTTCTATTGTTCTTCCTGGAATCAGGGTTGCTGTTTTTAGGCATCCTTTCTGATATACTTGGATAAGAACTTGTAGACATATCATACAAAAACATGGAAGCAAACAACTATTCTCTTTGATTTATTTAAATCTGTCCATGGACACTCTGAGCATTTGAACCACACAGTCATGTGGAGATCTGCTTTCTCTAAGTTAATCATCAGTTCTTTTGGTTAGCTTCTTCTTTTTAATCATAATTTGGCATCCTTTTTCCCAGCTGTCACTTATGCAAGGCGTCTAGTTGTATGGTCTCAGTTGAAGATGGAAAGGTAGAAGGTGGGGTGGCAAAGGCTCAGGGTTGACTTGCTCTGCCCTGGTGGGTCTGTCTGTGCTGCAGGCCTTGAAGGTCATTTATATGAAATTTGGTTCTGCTTCTCTCACTCCTCCTCCTCTAAGTTTCTCCTCTTCTAACATTTTGCTATTCTTCCTAGCCTCGTGAATACATAAGACTATGATGACACTAACCACACTACAGGAGATGCTGCTTGTTTTCTTGTGCTGGTTTTTAATTTAATTTGACTATGGCTTAATGCAATACTTGCTACTTGCCTCCTTCCAGCATTCTGATATTGGTTCTGTGGAATTTATAAAGGACCTTGACCCTTTCAGAGGAAATTCATTTTTTAATGAGCTTAAAAATATTTAAGGAAATTCAACACAATATTTATCAAAATTAAAAACACATATAACCTTTTCCAGGAATTTCCTGGCAAGTTAAATAACTTCCCTGCTCCTCAGGTTTCTCTTCTATTAAAAAAAAAAAAAAACCCACAGGGGTTGTAAAAACAGAAGCCTCCTCACATGAAATAATGAATGCCAAGTGCAGCATCTAGGTCCATAGCAGTGCTCAATAAATTAAATTATTATCATCCTTTAAATTTTATTCTTTCTACAGATTCAGAGTCATCTAATGCATTAATCTTAATAAAGTATGCTGCTAAAGTTATTTATTTTATATGGATGAATATGGTGGCAAAAAATATACCAGCTAAAAAAGGTTCTGTTGATCGGTAATTAGGTATTTCACTTAAAACACTGCCCTACAAGACTGGCAAACAGGGCCTGTAATCTATTGAGTTTTTATACCATGGTAGCAAAGAAAGCTGTTAATCAACTCATTGAATCAAGTTGAAACTTAAGTGTTCTCTCTCTCAGATTCATACCAATAACATTTATATAATTTTGTACTACTTTTAGTTGTTTAGAAATGTAGTTTATTACACTTGGATGTATGAATGATCTGGAAGGGTTCCTTTTTCATACTTATTCTGAGCATTTTTAAAGGAATTTGGTGACTTCAGAAAAGAATAGAGTGGTTTACATGTATCATTGTCAAAAATTATGGTTTATTTTTCTCTTCCTGTTTTGATAATGGTAGTAGCTATGTCCAAAGTCTAGGGTTTATCTGAGATGCATTTAGTGATCCAATTGATAGCATTTAACACCCATTATGTCTAAAAATAGTGCTAGATGCCACTGACTTATAAAAGCAGCAAGTAGCTTATAATTCACCACGTAGGCTATGAACATAAATAAATGTAATACAAAAACTGATGGATAACATGACAGGAAGAAAATAAAGTACTATGAGATTTTATGGCAACATTATCACGATAGCCAAAAGTTGGAAACAACCCAAATGTCCACTGATGGATCAATGGATAAACAATATGTGGCATATACATACAATAGAATACCATTCACACTTAAAAAGGAAGGAAATTCTGATACACGCTGTAGCATGAGTGAAGAAATTTGAGGACATTATACTAAGTGAGATAAGCCAGTCACAAGGAAAAATATTGTATAATCTACTTATATGAGGTACTTAAAATGGCCAAATTCATAGAGACAGAAAGTAGAATAGTGGTTGCCAGGGGTAGGGGGTAGGTGAAAACAGAGAGGTATTGTTTAGTGTTTACAGAGTTTCAATATGCAATGATTAAAAAGTTAATGGTTGAACGACAATGTGAATGTACTTAATGCCACTGAACTGTAGAGTTAAAAATAGTTAAAATGCTAGGTGTTATGTTATACATGTATTTTACCACAAAAAAAGAAAAAAAGAACAGAAATGACAAATAGTTTGATTTGCAATATTCAGAATGTTTCCTAGGAAAATGGGAATAATACTGCTCTTAACATAGTTGTTTTGCATCCAGAGACATCCTGTAAAATGCACAGAAAAAGAATAATTGTATCTGTATGCTTCAGAACAGAACCCTAATACTATATTTTAAAAGAATGAAAGTGGTGTGGAAATAAAACTTTATGCAAACTTTGCATGTGCACAGAGGAGAGTATGCAAGGATGATTGTTTATTGGAGCAAATAACAATTTTTAGACTTCCTTCTGTGATAAAGTTGTTCCAGTGAGGTACTGTTGTCCTGACTCCACCATGTGCATTCATTTTCTTTGCTTATTGATGTTCTAATAGCAGTACGCCTTTGCCATAATTCTTCTTAATAAGCTTTTATATTTGAAAGCTATGTTCTTCATGTCAAACGATACAATGCATCTTGTCGTTTCCTTCAATTCTATGTGTGAATTTGATCACTGGTGCCTTTTAAACATAAATATAAATAGCTTAAATAGAACATTTGCTCTCCATTCGACTTGCTCATGGAACTGGATTTCAGAAGGGAGCACTGTCGTTCAAAAAGTTAGTCACAGGGTATTTTTAGCAGTTTGAAAGCAACTGATTGAAGTTTAGTAAGTGGCGGACAATTGGTTTCTCACTTTGGATGCCCTTGCTATTTGTACAAGAGGCAGTGAATCATAGAGCTTAAAAAAGCTAAGAGTATATTTATGTATAGGAATAGCATCTAAGATTCTGCTTATATACTGACAGTCTTCTGTTGATGAAAATAAAGCCTGCTATTATCCTGCCAGCATATCTGATGCTGGAGAGTCCTTTTGGTAGAGAAAGAACCTTTTAAAAATACTAACTCCTCTCAGCAGCATTTAGTACAACCTGTGAGAAGTTGTTAGTTTTTCTGATTCATTTATAACTTCCAGTAGTATAATGGTGTCCATTGAAACTGAACCCAAAATGGTCAATGTACTGGTTACCTTTATGAATGCAACACTTTTATTATGTTGTATGGAGCTCCGACAGTATGCTCTTAGAAAAGGTGGATGACTCTATGCTGAACCCAAAATGGTCAATGTACTGGTTACCTTTATGAATGCAATACTTTTATTATGTTGTATGGAGCTCCGACAGTATGCTCTTAGAAAAGGTGGATGACTCTATGTACAGCTAAGTATAAGCAAGAAGTTATTTCTTCCTTTAGAAGCCAAAAAAACATCTTATGTGCAAGGGCATTTTTAAGTAATCATTAGACATAAGCAAATGAAAATACATTTCCTATTCTTTCTGCTACCATATCCCTTTCTCACTATCTCCCCTGAATTCTGCAGATTACAATTTGCTTTTGGAATGTAGTTACTACCCTAAATACATATTTGTATTTAAGGCTTTCCACCTGAGAAGAGAAAGAACCAGGACATGTGTTTGTACAGCCCCGAGAAAACAACGTTGGCAGTCATCAACACTTCCCTGATTTTTTCTCTTAATTTATTAGACTCCTTCTACCTGATGTATGATCATGGGCAGTGAGTGAGGTTAAATATTTAAGGGCTCAAAGATATACTTTCATACATCTCTGATAACTAAATTTGATTACAAGGTATGCCCAAAAGAAAGATTAAAATAAGATGTTTTATCAAAAGAGATGCTCCATAAAGCTGTACATACTGTGCATTCATGATTAAAAGAAATACCTTAATACATACTGAAGGTGGAAAAAGACATTCAAAGATTTTATATATATTTAAGTGTGTTCAAATTTACTCTTAGGAGTAGCCTTAAATAGCATTCACCAGCAGAAGAGGAATCCATAGCTTGGGAGAACAACTTTATACCAGCAGTTATTAGTTTCTGCATATTACATTCATATATTTCCTTGGTGACATATTCCGCTGCATTCCTCTAAGTGATATCAAGAAGCTATTATACCCAACAAACTATTCCTGCTGTGTTTATTTATCTATATTTCTTTGCCATTTTTACATTTTACCCATAAAAACTTCTTGAGATTTGCCTTATTCTTATTCCGTCATCAAATGTCTTCAGATATTACTCCAGAAAACCTTTTTAAAATAATTATATTATAGTTATGGATCTGGATAAGAAGATATCCCAATTGTGTGAATAAAATTCTATTACTTTTTTCCTGCAGGAAATAGGCCCCTTGACTGCAGAATATCTGGACACCTTAGAAGGAGGATGCAGCTGGCAGAGATAGATAATGCAGGTACGTTTGATTCATCTCAGGAAGTTGAATAACCTCTCTTCAATGAAGGAGGTTAAACCTGTAATGATTCTTCAAAATGAATCCTGAGAATGAGAAGCAGTGAGTCACTGTCTATGGCAGTTAACGTTTCAGGCAATAGTGACAAAGAAGGCCACACTGCCACCTGCTCCTGTGACTCCAACACAAAAACATAACACCATGAAGCAGCATATTGTTTCCCTGAATCTCAGGGGAATCACTGAAAATATTTCTCAAAGTAAATAAATTAATCATTGTTCCAAACTCTGTAACTAGTTCTGTTCTTTTGTTCTTGTTTCCTTTCTACCTTCCTTATGCAGAAATTGTGTCCTGGACTTTTTTCTTTTTTATATATAATATATTTTTATAGTAAACAGACAAAAGAAATTGAATTGCTATTTATACATGGAAAACTAATGGGACACAATGTACCTGGGTATTGACACTTCCACACTCTGTCATCAATCTAGAGTATTGCATGATAATGTTATTGTCACATCTCTGCAATACATGTAGATTGGTCATGACCAAAAAAAAAAAAAAAAAGCTGGATTCACCTTAATGGGCTTTTTTTTGAAATTATCTATAACCAAAGTTAAAACAAACTTTACACATCTCTGCAATACATGTAGATTGGTCATGACCAAAAAAAAAAAAAACAGCTGGATTCACCTTAGTGTGTTATTATATGAAATTATCTATAACCAAAGTTATAACAAACTTTAGCACTGATACTGCATATAACATTTTGAAATTTACAACTGTTTTGAAGGAGTAATAAAGTCTTCTATGAAGATAAAAAGAATGGTAAACACATCTTTATGCTTCTAATTTTTTATTTTCCTAGAAAGGTCAGGTATAATGAAACCACCTGGGCCTTCATTTGTCGAGAGTGGGAGAATGAACTATGGCCTACTAAGACTATGAGACAACAGTAATATACTTAGTGGAATAAACAAATACAGCAGAAACGTATGACAACACATTTATATAATTATTCCTTTATATGAAATTTAGATGTTTATTTAAAGAGGAGATGGGGACAATACTTTCAAAAAGGAAAAAATAATTGTATCATTACCTGCTATCTTAAAGGACTCTGCTTATTTCCAGGTTGAAAGCCATTATTTCATAAAGATGGTGATAAAGTCCTAACTAAATTTCTGAATACTTTTTCAGTCTCTGAGATTACATGAGTCAGGATTTTTTATGCATCATTGTCTTTTTCAGTTTTTATTTTTTATGCCTCATTGTCTTCTTTAGTTTTGATCAAACCACTCAAGAACAATAAGTAGCCATAGGTTTTATATACTATTCATGCCTGTGACCATAAAATAGTTCATTTCTGATGGGCTCATTAACTTTGCAAGTCATCTGTAAATGAAAAAAAAAAAATTCTTAACTTTCCCAGTCATAAAGTTGTGATTAGGTCAACGTTTCAGCTATAAATGTAGCAAAATGATTCCATTAATGGATTTCATGAATAAGAAGCTTGGGACTTTATTTTTTTCCTAATATTCTCCACCTGAAGTTTTCAAATGGTAATTATACACAAAGAATAAAATTTCATACAGTGACAAGAGGTAAAATAAAATGCATAAACTGAGAGTTTATGTTTAATTAATCAAAGGAAAAGCAATATCAAATCAAAGGGGTTTCTAGTAGAACTTTTACCCCAGATAAAGCTCCATTATTATGTTGTGTCTTGCCTCCAGGTGCTCTGCTACTATCACTCTTACACCTTTTACTCAATAACCTCAGAAAAACCCCACAGAACAATTTAGGAAATCTCACTTAAAAAAAAAAAAAAATCATCCAAACCATGAAAATAGAGTCTATGTGTCTAGAATAGTTGGAGTCTATGTGTCTAGAATAGTTGTTAGGGAATCTCATGTGATTTTAAAGATTTTAATCAGTCGATTGGTAATTTCACTTTATTCTTTAGTCTTATTTTTTCCTTCTTACACCAGAGCAGATATTCCAGTTCTGTCCCAATATTTAACAGTCACCTACTCAAAATGACCAGGATTTTTTTTTTCTCTTTAGGACACAAAAAGCAGACCCTTGAAAATTCGCCACTTAAATAGGTATTTTATCTTATCTGATACTACTTTCTTCATGATTAACTTTATGACAATAAATTTGAAATTTTTAAATCCCTAAAAAATATAATGTATTCAAATCAACCGAATGTGAATAAGAAGGCTGAATAGTTCTATAATCATAAAGAAATTTAATTTGTAAATAAAAAATATTTCCACAAGGAACATCTCAGGCCTGGATTAATATACATATTAGTTCTACCAACTTTTCCAGATCACTGAAAAAACAAGGTAATAACCAAATAATTTGATAACACCAGTAAATCTAATGAAAACTGAAAAAGGATACATGGAAAAAGAAAAACTATAGTTCAGCCTCATAAACAAACATGCGTACAAATAAATACAAATATCTTAAATATGTTGGCTAAGGTGAATAGAGTGAAATTCATGGATTGCTGTTTATGTTTGCATTTCTTTTTAAATGTAAAAAGGAACCCCCTTATAAGAAATAGGTAGAAGTGGCTGTACTTGAGAGACAAGCTTCTGTGTTAAAGTGATTGGAGTAACGTTAGCTTTTAATTTTGAGATTTTCTGTATAGTCATTTTTTAACCTTATACATGTATTACTTTTTCTTTTCCTGCTTTTTATTATCAGAAGTTATCTTTCATAACCTGTGCCAGATCACAGGAAAATATTAAAGATCTCCAAATTACTTACAAAATTAGCAAACCTGGATACTGAAACCTGATAACCCAAAGGGAGAGAATTTCAGACTAATTTCATCTTCAAGCATAGATATGTTTGTAGGACCTGTTGAAATAATCCAAGCTAAAGATGAAGGTAGGTTGAACTAAAATGAAGGTGAAAGAGGTAGTAAGGAAGAATCATATTATGAATCTTAGAAAATTAGAACATGCATGATTTGGTGGTGGGGTGGACATGAGAGAAAAAGTGAAAGAGCAGAATCAAGAATAACTTGAAAGCTTTTGGTAAGAGCAGCTGAAAAAATTAAGTTTTATTTACTGAAAATCAGACAGAGCTGGTTTATAGGGTAGGTAGGAGGGTAGAAAACGGCATTGTACCTAATAAGTTTGAGATGCCTACTGTGTACATCTGTGTGCAGGTGCCATGTAAGCAGTTAGATGTGTCTTGAGCTCAGTAGACTATCCAACATGGAAAAATTAAGTTGGGGGTCAACTATATTAAGTTATCTAGAGCCCAGAGATGAGTCATTATTACCAATGAATGGAGTGTAATCAGGCAGAAAAAACATCCAAGGACTGAAACTTGAGTTGGTGAGAAGAAACCAGCAAAGGAGATTGAGAAGACACAGTTAGGGTATAGTTAGGAGAAAAATCCAGAGATAATAATACCCTGAAAGCCAAGAGAAGAAAATGTTCCATGAAGGAAGGAGTGAATGCCCATGTCAAAAGCTGCTAGTAGGCCAGATGAGAAGAGGGCTGAGAGAGAGAACTGGCAATTGGATTTAGGAGGGTGAAAGTCCTCACAGACATTGATAAAAGCTGCTTCAGGGGAATTTGGAGGATACACACCTGACTGAATTGAGGTTAAGAGAAAGGGACGTATGAGGAAGTAGAAACTGCCCATAGAGATAATTTGGGGTGAGAATTTTTTCTGTAAATAACCAGAAGTGAGGGTTGTACATAGAGGGGAAGTGAACATCAAAGGAGCCATGATGCTGTTGCTGGTTGTGGTGGTGGTACTCCTGCCACTATGAAAATAGTTGAAAAACAGTATGTTTGTATGTTAATGAGAATAATCCAGAAAACAGAAAACTTCGATTCTTATGAGAGAAAAATGACACAAGTAATATATATATTTTCTGCTATCAGTAATAGAGATTATACCTACACGGTTTTACACTTTCATTGTACACTTTCTGTTCCTAATTGCAATCATAAAAATCTTAGGTTGTTTGAATTTCCTGTGGAACTCTCTTTAAATGCCACAGGTGGCTTTGATCACCTTTGGTAAAATGAGTTTCATAATCCTATAGGTTCATGTTGAGCATTGCCCACATAATTCTATCCCAATTCTTTAATAACGTTGTCTCTAAGGTTGTTTCAGTGTCTCACTAAAATAGTTTGTCTTCCCAGACTAGACCTATAATTTTCCCAGTGAGTAATTATCAATGGTAATGTCAACTATCCCCCCTCCTCAATGTGTGTGCGTGTGCATGCATGCACACACATTCAAGATTCATTTAACCACCCTACTTATCCCTAAAAATAGCTCACACAGTTAAGGCTTTCTCTGGGAACTGCACTTGAACTATATTCACTGCATTGCACCAACCTCATAGTCAAGAAGAAAGAAGTTCAGGCTTTCTCATAGAATGCAGGTGTTTCATGTTTCAGGGCTCCACACACTCCTAAACTCTCTTAACATCATATTTTGCCTAAAATTTTGAAACATCATACTTACTATCACATGCAAATATTTTCTTGTTTATATTTCTAAGAACATAATTTGCCCAATACTAGCAAATATTCTTAAAATGAAAAATGGTTTTTATTGTGATGTCCACCTCTGCTATAGGCAGGAAAATATTTTTTTCAGAAATTTGGAAGAGAAAGTGCAATAGATATTAGATTCTAACCTACTTATTTTCAACATGAAGAAATAAATCTAAATCTTTACAATGAGTTCTAAAACCCTATATCCCAATATAATCCCACCATTTACTCTGGTTAAGAATAGAAACACTTAGTTCATTAAAATGACAAAATAATTAAAGATAATCAGTTTGTACGAAAGAATGTGAACTCAACTGTTACTCAAAGGCCAGTCACTAGACTGGGCCTGTATTCATCACTGGTCAAGACCTAATATCAAGCCCAACCAGTCAGGATTCCAGCTGGGTTCACAACTCCTCTCCACATTGGCTTGAGGATAACCCCTGAATGCTCAGCATGTCTGGCTCTCTCCTGAGTGGCAATGTTTACTTTCAAGAATAAATCAAAACTTAACACCAGAATGTGATGGTTATAAGCTTCCCACAAAGCTGCTGCTACAACAAGGTTCAGTCTCATTAAGGCTAAAGTCAATAATAAAATACCAAAAAGAGTTGTGAATAGCTGGGATCAGGTAGAAGGGTTCAAGGGATGATGAAAAGTCAGGCTTGGGGTAAAAGAGTCAGACACTGGGAATCATGGCTAGGAAACAAATCAACTCAGGGCCACGATGTTATGCAAGTCAGAAATATCCATAGTCAGAGTCTCATTGTTCATTTTTAAGATTCATTGGCTCATTGAACATTCATTGATTTATTCATTTAACAAGGTGCCAGGCATGATGTGCTAAGTCACAAAGGTGAACAAAATAGGTAGAATGTATGTCCTCAGAGAGTTTATATTCTAGTGAAACAGATTAAAAATAAAAATAAGTGAATTCATATAAAATATAAAAGATAATAGCACATTGCAATAAATTCTATGGAGAAACATAATACCAGATAAGACAACAGAAGGTGTGAAGAGGTATTATTTTAGATATGAGAATTGGAAAAGTCTTCTTTGAGAAGGTGCTTTTTTTTACATACCTGAATTAAGTGAGGTAGTAAGCATACAAGTATTTGGGGGAAAGCTTCCCAAGCTGAGAAAACAGCAAGGGCAAAGGCTTATCCAAGGATTAGCAAAAAAAAAATTGAAGATATAGGAGAGTGAGCCAGAGGAGTGGTAGGCATGAGATCAGAAAAAAAAAACAGGAGCCAAATCATACAGGACCTTGTAGGATGTGGCAGTGATTTTGGATTTTATTTTAAACATGTTGGAAGCAGAGAAGTGGAATGAAGATATAGGAGAGTGAGCCAGAGGAGTGGTAGGCATGAGATCAGAAAAAAAAAACAGGAGCCAAATCATACAGGGCCTTGTAGGATGTGGCAGTGATTTTGGATTTTATTTTAAACATGTTGGAAGCAGAGAAGTGGAAGACAGACCATCAACATGTGACAGAAACTGGGAACAAACACAGAGGGTTTTGAACATGCAGATGCAAATGATAAAGTGCTCCCCTTGTGTCATCACTTCTGAAGCTCTGATTGAGCAGAACAAGTTGGTTGTGTGCACAGGGAGTGGAGAGGATGGGATTGGGGGATCCGAGCTCAATACAAACAGTAACTGCTGAGAGTAAAAAGTGTATGGGGAAAGAAGATCCAAAATCGAATTCACATCCTAACAGTTGGGAAGAGTACAGTGATAGGAATCTAGAAAAGCCCATGGTCCAAGAAGAACAGTCACACTGTGAGCACCAGGGAGAACTGCTAGTGACTAACATTGTCATCGTTCCACCTATTGGATGGATCCTATGCCTTGAGAGAGGGCTGACAAACAAAGCCAGCTCCCAATCCTATCAAGATCCAAAGTTTCTAGGTAACTATTCAGAGAACTAAGTCAAAGGAGAATCTGGTAGGAGGAGAAGGGCAGTTCTGTGATTAGAAGTGGAGGCATGTCATAGCAGGACAAGTCGTTCACGAGAGCAGCAGAGCCAACTCATAAAAGCTTGAGTGGGAACTGTTTATCTGCCTCCTGCCTCAGGTGAAAAGTGGTGCTGGGAACCAGGCTGAGCTTGTAGATGGCAGCCACACAGCCTTCACTATGGAATAAACTAAGTAGGTAAATGTCAGGATTCCATTTGGGACCATCAATCTTCTCCACATTGGCTTGAGGATAACCCGTAAATGCACAACATATCTGGTTCCCTCTGGAATGACAATATTTACTTTCAAAAATAAATCAAAACCTAACATTCTTAATTATATCCATCTTATTATCTGGAAGAACTATTAGGTCAGTTTATCTGCCAAGGGAAATTTCTGCCTATCTTAAAAGGGAGTTACTGAAAGGAAAATCTTTCCTCAGAACAAATGGCAAAAGATGTTAAACATGAAAGTATTAACAAATTTCAGAATATTAAAATTATATCAACTATCTTTTCCAAACACAATGATATGAAACTAGAAATTAATAACAGGAAGAATTTCTGAAAATTCACAAATACATGGAAATCAAACAACAGGCTCCTTGAACAACCAATGGATCAAAGACAAAATTAAAAGAAAAGTTAAAAAATATCTCAAGAAAAATGAAAATGGAGACACAACATACCAAAGTTACAAGATAGAGCAAAAGCAGTTCAAAGAGGTAAATTTACAGTAATAAATACATACATCAATAAAGTAGAAAGATTCTAAATAAAAATCCTAATGTTACATTTCAAGAAACTAGAAAAAGAAGAACAAACTAAGCCCAAAATTAACAGAAGGAAGGAAATAATATCAGAGCAGAAATAAATGAAATAGAGACTAGAAAAAGAATATAAAAGATCAACAAAACTAAGAGATGGGTTTTTGAAAAGGCAAACAAAATTGATAAACCTTTAGCTAGACTAAAGAAAAAAGAAGACAAATAAATAAAATCAGAAATGAAAGAGGAGACATTGCATTGATATCACATTAATACCAAGAATCATAAGAAACTACTATAAACAATTATACACAAAAAAATTGGATAACCAGAAGAAATGGATAAATTTCTAGACACATGCAATTTACCAAGACTAAATCATGAACAAAAAGAAAATCTGAAAGTCCAATAGTGAGTGAGAAGATTGAATCAGTAATAAAAAGTTTCCCATCAAAGCCCAGGACCTGATGGTTTCACTGCTAAATTCTACCAAATATTTAAAGATAAACTAATATCAATTCTTCCCGAGCTCTTCCAAAAAACTGAAGAAAAGGGAATACTCCCAAACTCATTTTACAAGGCCCGCATTACCTTGACACCAAAGGCAAACAAAGATACCATAAGAAAAGAAGATTACAGGCCAATATCCCTGATGAACATAGATGCAAATATCTTCAACAAAGTATTAGCAAACCAAATTCAACAGCACATTAAAAGAATCATTCACCATGATCATGTGGGATTTATCCCAAGAATGTAAGGATGTTTCAGTATATGTAAATCTATAAATGTTATACACCATCTTAACAAATGATAGACAAAAACCATATGATCATTTCAATAAATATTCAGAAAAAGCATTAACAAAATTCAACATCCTTTTCTGATAACAAGTCTTAAAAAATAGGTAAAGAAGGATATATCACAACATAATAAAGGCTGTATATTAACCAGCTCTAGGAGTTTTTTGATAAAGTTTATTGGTTTTTCTATAAATATTATCATGTCATCTGCAAATAGGGAAAGTGTGACTTCATCTTTTCCCATCTGGATTCCCTTTATTTCTTTCTCTTGCCTGATACCTCTGGCTAGTACCTCCAGTACTATGTTAAATAGAAGTGGTGAGAGTGGGCATCCTTGTCTTGTTCCTTTTCTTAAGGGAAAAGCCCTCAGTTTTTCCCCATTCAGAATGACACTGGCAGTGGGCTTGTCATAAATGGCTTTTATTGTGTTGAGAAATTTTTCTTCTATACCTAAATGTTGAGAAATTTTTCTTCTATATCTAATTTGTTAAGAGTGTTTATCATGAAGGGATGTTGAATTTTGCCAAATGCTTTCAGCATCTATTGAGAAAATCATATGGCCTTTGTCCTTAAATTTGTTGATGTGATGTATCACATTTATTGACTTTCATACCTCAGGCTAACAGACATTTGATATCAGACAAAAGCAACAAAAATCTACACTGGGGAAAAGACTGCCTCTTCAACAAGTGGTGCTGGGAAAGCTAGATTTCCATATGCAGAAGAATGAAACTAGATATGCATCTCTCACCATACACTAAAATCAACTCAAAATGGATTAAAGACCTAAGTATAATACCTGAAAGTGTAAAATTACTAAGGGAAAATACAGGTGAAACACTTCAGCAACTACATCTGGGCACAGACTTTATGAACATAAGCCTGAAAGCACAAGCAGCAAAAGAAAAAATAAACAAATGGGACTATATCAAACTAAAAAGCTTCTGCACAGCAAAGGAAACAGTCAACAGAGTGAAATGACAACCTACAGAGTGGGAGAAAATTATTGACAAGAATGCATCCAACAAGGGATTAATACCTATAATATACAAGAAACTCAAGCAATTATACAGCAAAAAAACAAATAATCCAATTAAAAAATGGTCAAAGGGATACCTCCCATGTTTATTGCAGCTCTGTTTACAGTAGCCAAGACATGAAACCAACCTAAATGTCCATCAATGTATGATTGGATAAGAAAACTGTGGTATATATACACCACAGAATACTACTCTGTCATGAAAAAGAATGAAATATTCCCATTTGCAACAACATGGATGAACCTGGAGAAACTTACATTGAGTGAAATAAGCAAAGCATGAAGGAATAAATATCACATGCACTCACTCATGTGTGGGAGCTAAAAGAGAAATAAGGAAGGAAAGACCACAGTAGTGTGTTGGACTGCAGAGCGAGAGAACATTCCTTGGGCTACAAAGTGGAGTGGGGGGGAAAGGCAGAAGGAGAGGGAGGTTGGGGATACTTGGGTGGGGGACACAGAAAATAAATGCAATTTGTGGTAATAGATATGCTGCCAGTATGCCTCTGGCCCTCACATCATTGGCACAAGGGGTGACAATCAGCTTTGTATCTCATGAATATTCATAACCATTAAATAAATAATAAAATAAATAAATAAATAAGTAAAATAATGGCTATATATGACAAACCCAAGGCTAACATCACACTCTATGGTAAAAACTTGAAATCTTTTCCTCTAAGATCATAAACAAGACAAAGATGTCCACTCTTACCACTTCTATTCAACATTGTACTGGAAATCCTAGCCAAAGCAATTAAGCAAGAGAAATAAATAAAAGGAATTCAGATTGGAAAGGAGAAGTTAAATTGCCCTTGTTTGTATATGACAGGATCTTATATATTTAAAAAACCCTAAAAACTCCACCAGAAAAGCCTACTAGAACAAATAAATTTAATAAAGTTGTAGGATATAAAATCAGCATGCAAAAATTAATAGCATTTGTTGCTTTGCCTCCCACAGATTTGTCACCCCTTTTCTCCTGAGTGACAGAGCCGACAAAGATTACTCAAAGCCCATCTCTTCTGAGGAGTGAGAAGCCCCAAAAAGGGGTTAACGTTCCTTCCATTTGGGAAATTAACCACAAATTGGCATTCTCTCTCTGAGAACTCTCAAGAGTGAGACATTCCTTCCATTTGGGAAATTAACCACAAATTGGCATTCTCTTCTCACATTTATTCTCCAGACCAGGAAGTTACAGGAAGAGAACATAGGTGGGGTTTTTGCTAAGTATGGTTTAACAAGTTTAACAATAGAAGCTAGTAACATTCAGTAAGACAAGCAAGGTTACCTTCTATAATGCACTTAAGTCAATCCACTAACAAAAGCTTGATTTTAGCAAACATTCTCTTCTTACAGCAATCTCCCAATATCTTTACATATCAATCAGTAACCTGTCTGTCTTTGAGCCAGCAACCTTGCTGTGTTACAATTTTTTATCTTACAACAGAGACTATATAGCCTGGGGAAAATTTCCTGTCCTTTGCAAGGTCAATATTTGAAACTGCGAGGCTCTGGAAAACCAGGCCCTGCAAAGTAGATTTGTTTTATGCATACTTCACAAGCATTTATATACACTAACAACAGACTATCCAAAAAAGAAATCAAGAAAACAATCCTACTTGCAGTATCTGCAAAAAAAATTAAATAAAATAAAACCTTAGGAATACATTTGACCAAGGAGGTAAAATACCTGTATACTGAAAACTGTAAAACATTGATGAATTGAAGAAGACACAAATAAATAGAAAGATATCCAATGTCTGTAGAAAAAAGAATTAATAGGGTTAAAATATTCATACTATTCTAAGTGATCTACAGATTCAATCCAATCCTTATCAAAATTCCAATTTTCATAGAATTCTACAAAACAATCCAAAAATTTATATTGAATCACAAGAGACCCTGCATAACCAAAGCAATCTTAAGCAAAAAGATCAAAGCTGGAGACATAACCTGACTTCAAAATATACTACAAATATATAATAATCAAAACAAGATGGTATTACATAAGAACAGACATACATATAGAATAGAGAGCTCAGAAATAAACCCACACAACTGTAGTCAATTGATTTCTTACAAAGGTGCCAAGAACACACAATGGGGAAAGGATAGTCTCTTCAATAAATGGTGTTGAGAAAACTGGATATCTGCATGCAGAACAATAAAATCAGACCTATATCTCCCACTATATACAGAAATCAAAGTAGATTAAAGACTTAAATGTAAGACCTGAAACTGTAAAATTACTAGAAGAAAACAGAGAGGAAAAGCCCCATTAGTCTGGGTAATGATTTTTTTAATAAGACCTCAAAAGAACAAACAATGAAAGCAAAAATAGATAAATAGGATTATATCAAACTAAAAGCCTTCTGCAAAGGAAACAATCACCAGAGTGAAGAGACAACCTACGGAATGGGAGGAAATATTTGCAAACTATACATCTGATGAGGAGCTAACCTCCAAAATATATAAGAAACTTATATGACTCAATGGCAAAAAAACAAATAACCCACTTTAAAAATGGGCAAAGCACCTAAATAGACATTTCTGAAAAGAAGACATACAATTGTCCAACAAGTAAATGAAAAAATGCTTAACATCACTAATTGTCAGAGAAATGCACATCAAAACCACAATGAGGTATCACCTCGTGCCTGTTGGAATGGCTATTATAAAAATGACAAAGAATAACAAATGTTGGTGAGGATGTGGAGAAAAGGGAATCCTTGTACTCAATTGGTGAAAATGTAAATTAGCATAGCCATTATGGAAAATAGTCTGGAGGTTCTCTCAAAAATTGAAAATATAACTACCATATAATTTGGCAATTGCACTACTAGTTGTATATCCAAAAAAGATGAAATTATTATCTCTAAGAGATATCTGCATTCCTATGTTTATTTACAATAGCCAAGATATGGAATCAACCTAAGTTACCATCAGTGGATGAATAGATAAAGAAAATATGATATATATACAAAATAGAATTCTATTAGGCCTTTAAAGAAAGGGAAATCCTGTCATTTGTGACAACTTGGAGGACATTATGTTAAGTGAAATAAGCCAGGCACAGAAAGACAAATACTGTTGATCTCACTTATACGTGGAATCTAAAAAAGTGGAACTCACAAGCTCTTTCTAATAACACTTGAGAATAAGTTGGCTTGACTATGAGTTGTAACTACCCAAGAATAGCTCTCCCTATCCCCTGTTCAGACAACCATTTTGTCTCTTCCTATTGGGCTAACTCAGAATATTTGGAATGAACAAAAGAATAATGCAGTGGAAAGCTCCAATGTGTCTTCCTAATACCTGCTTTTATCTTACCCTCTGCTCCAGCCAGATAATTTATGGGGCTTATACCAAAAATTAGTCAGGCTATTTAGAGAAGGGATCCTATTTGTCAGAGTACACAGCTTTGGGAGGGTTGCATGGAGAGCACAAAAAATTAAAAATAATAAAAAAGTGGACCTGATAGAATCAGAGAGTAGAATGGCGGTTACCAGGGGCTGGGGTATAAGGGATTTTGGGAGATGTTGGCCAAATGGTACAAAATTTCAGTATGATAGGAAGGATAAGTTCAGGAGATCTACAGTACAACATAGTGACTATAGTTAATAACAATGTACTATATTATTAAAATTGCTAAGAGTAGATTTCAAGTGTTCTCACCACAAAAAAATGACAGATGTGAGGAAATGCATTTGTTAATCATCTCAATTTAGATTTTCTATAAGTATACATATATGAAAACATCATATTGTATATGATAAATATATACAGGTTTTATTTGTCCATTAAAAATAATTAAATAATTAAAAAGAAGAAAATTGCTGTTCTAGCTGTATCTTAAAAGGCATGTTCCAATTTTTCAGAACCTTAGCAAGGTCAACTATCTGTCAAAAGGGCAACCCGTTCTTCCCGCCCTGACATCACAAGAATAGGAGGAAGTCTAGTCACAATGGGAACGTATACAAGAGCAATGTAAATTGTTAATCATGTTAGGAATATAAGATAACTTCATACTATCAGGTCATTTGAATACACCGTTTGAAATAATAGCTTTAAGCCATCTGAAATATTGGTTTAAGAGAAACAGAAAAGCACCCACGTCCTAAATAAATATTCTATATAAAGAATCATATAATTCTCTTTTTAAAGTTGTAATTATACTTCCTTTATCGTAGTCGTTGTGTTTGGGGGAAGTTGTTTATAAATCACATTTTATTTTAAGCACATTAAGGGAACCAGCTATTTAAAGTAACTCCCGGTTGAACCTTTTATGAAGTAAGGAATGCTTCCAAAATGCAAATGGGTAATCCCTAACTAATAATTTTTTTAAAGCTCAGGCTTTGTATATGATGTTTTCTGGAAGTGGAACACAGCTGTACTGCTGTCAGGAACATCTGGTAGTTTCCCTGTGGAACTGCTCATGCCTTTCTTAGGTTATACTCACAATGGTAATATCACTGGCCTCATAGGAAGCAGGAGACATTCAGGTCCTTTCAGTTGCCCAAGTGCTGAGAAATAAACACAGGTGTTAGCTCTTAGACCCCAAACACGGCTGGACTTCCTCATTTCCCATAATAAAGCCTTAAATCAAGCAGAGGACTCCCCCCAAAGAATATTCTTAATGAAGTAAATCCCATATCCTCGATGCTCAGGACTGATTTATTACACAGATGGAAACTGTACTTCCTCCCAAGTAATCCAAAAATATAATATGAGGATTTTCTTACTAGATTCCCAACATTTCTTGGCTTCGACTAGGTTGATAATATTTCAAGTGTTAAAAATAAAAGATTTTCATATACTTTGGCTTCTTGGAAACTCAGAAAAGGATGAGTATCTTCACAATGAGTTTTTCTTTCAAAAGAAAAAAGTTTTGTGGTATAGGATCAAGATTCAAGTCACTTCC
The DNA here is from genome assembly GCF_000696425.1 of Galeopterus variegatus. Lineage (NCBI taxonomy): Eukaryota > Metazoa > Chordata > Mammalia > Dermoptera > Cynocephalidae > Galeopterus > Galeopterus variegatus. The sequence goes on along the minus strand of NW_007731348.1, from coordinate 40,940 downwards.
CATTTGAATCAAATCTGCTTCAGAATTCAGTTTTGCTAAGGCTCAATCTCTAATTTTGCTGATCGGCTGTCAGTGTGCATGTTAGCTATGAGAGGGGTCGGAGGGTAAAAAAGAGTTGATCGGAGTGCTTCAAGCATGGAATTTCTACAAGCACAACATTTCACTTACCAAATTAGAACTTCCCAAAGAGAATCTTCTGAAAGGTGTTGAATATTTTTGGCTGGGAACTTACAAGACTAAAGAAAAAATTTAGTGATCTCTTTCATCATTAATCCAAATATATTTTATGATTAATCTGGCAGAACTAACTTCAAAGCACTGACAAGTTAGGAAAAGAAAGACCTCTCAAACCACAAATTAAGAAATTGAAAGCTATAAGGACTGAGTCAAGAGCAATGTCATGATGAAGAACACAATGATCAAGAGCATGGATTCTGGGGCTAGACAGAGTTCCATTGGAAACTCTGACACTAGCTGTGTGACTTTAAACACATTAATCAGCATATGGACTTCAGTTTCCTCATCCATATAGAAGGGTGATGATAGTACTTACCTATTATAGGGTTGTTATAAAGATAAATAAGTTAACATGCATAAAGTTCTTAGAAGTGTCTAAATACCGTGTAATACTCTTAAAATAAAAACAAGGTAGAATAGAATTTAAAATCAGGTACTGTAAGAAAGATTAGAGATGATGAAGTACCATGCAAAGAGGTTACAAGAACCAGACTATATGGTCCATCAATGACACACACATAACGAGTCGAACAACCTGTCTCCACTTGGTTACTAGCTTACTGGATGACTCTGGCTTAGTCACTGCAATGGTTACTGCCAAATAGGAATAGCACTGAGCTTCTTTGTGTTACAGAAGTGAGAAATAATGAATAGTTAAAAACACTTTGAGCTGTCTCGCAAGTGGAAAAGCAGCAAAGAGAGTTTCAGAGCATATTCTCATTTTCCAAAAGTACATTTCAGTTTGTAATCACACTTTCTGAGGCTGGTGTCTATAGAGAAATGAGGACTATAGCCAGAGGGCTTGTCAAAATGGAAGTAATTTTTTTTATTTATTTAATAAGAGAGAAAATGAAATACCCTGAAAATCACATTTGGCTTTAGAAATGTGTGTGGACTGGCTTATTAAATAGTGCTCTAAACAGGAAGTAAAAGCACAAGCACTTGATTGCTACTCATATCCTGCGTGACCTTGAGAAAGGAATAGCGTCTCTCTAGACTTTGTGTTCCTCACAGACGAGAGAGAGGGAAATCATGTTGCTTCCGTAATGATGATTATGCTGGTGGTGATTGATCCAAAGGTAAAGTTCTTCCCAATGTTTAAAAAAATGTGTCAATGAAAGGCAGACCACTAATAATGGAACACTTTATGCTTGATAACACTAGATTTACATGCTTTAGCACAAGAATTGTCTCTACAGACATAAATCAAGGTGGAAATACCAGTTCTAGAACTTGCGATCAGTATATGAGTGATTTAGGAAACTGATAAACCCCAGGTTAGCAATGAGCCAGAATGAAAAGTTCACCTGCTTTTCTATGGTGCAGCATCAAGGGTAGGCTCAGGTTTCTTTCCGAAAGTCTGAGATTTTTAGAGCCTGGGAGATTTATCTGCACCAATGAGGAGAACATGGCTCGGGGAAAAGAGCACATGACAGATCAAAAATAAAGCTGACTCCAGGCCTGAGAGTTTACCTACAGTTCTGACACTTTTGGGGGATCATTAAAAACTGACAACTCTTTTTTGATTTCAACAGACCTTAGGCAGAGATAGAAAGAAAACAAATAATTTCTGTACCAGGTATCCACAGACTCCAAGCATAGGATATTGCGTGCCCTATTAAATGAGGAAATATTCTTTTCTCAATGAGTTGAGAAAAAGTATTTTTTAATTAAATGTATTCTGTGCTATGTGCTTCCCAATAGGTCAATCTGTTAAAAACATTCAGGGCCACAAGTCCCAGTGGTATAAATATTGAAGATCAGAGTCAAGTTGAAGGGCTTGTGTGACCAGACAATGAAATGAATCACTGCCTACCCAGCTGAAGTTCATGCCACTCCCCAAGGCTTCGGGAGATTGTAAGGGACAGAGAAGGGACAAGGATACAAGGAGTGAGATATCATTTTGTTTAGGGTGAGAGATGCAAGAGAGATATTTGGGAAGCATAGGTGTAAAACTCAGATCAAGAGAGCAAGACTAACACTGGATAGAAGGGCCCAGTTTCCTTGCAAAGGTGTAGTCATTAGGCACCTTTCTATGGTTATTTACAGAAAAAAAAATACACTTTAATCTTTTCACTCCTTTCTGAAAGTTCCCTAACCCTCTACTAAATTCTAACTCTAACCCTCCTTCATCAGTTTTGCATGCTACCTTAGAGGAAACTGAAGGTAAAATGTGCTACCCCATATTTTTTCAGATGCAATGGAGAGGAAGTGTCAGCCTTTTTGAATGAACATAGATTCATGTTTCCAGGTGTCTGTCAGTAGACCCAGAAGGCACATTCTAATAGTGGCATAGGGACTTACAAAACCAGAAGAATGTTATAGAGAGGACAAATACTGTTGGGCCTAAATTATCTTCATAGGTTAGAGAAGGTGACATCCTGCAGGAAGAGAAAGAGATAATGAACTTCCAGTTTACAACGAGAATCTGCTCAGCTGACTTGGAGAAGATCCCCTCACTTTGGGTCAGCAGATGGCCTGGTGCTTTTTATTTAGAAAGTGTTCATGATAATCAAAGCAGAAGTAGGTAGGGATTTGGGTAAAGGGGATCAGAAAGAAGAAGGATGAATTTTGGACCCTGCAGAAAGTAGTTCAAGGAGGGAACACTCTGGGTGAAAAGTCTTGATATTCAAAGTGTGGTCCCTGGACCAGCAGCATCAGCAGAAGCACAGGCCTCACTCTAAACCTACTAATCAGGATCTCCATTTGTAACAGATCTCCATGCTTCATACGCAATTTGGGTCTGAGAAGCATCCGTGTAGAGGACAGCCCTGGGGAGCAAGGAAGATTCAGATGGAGATCAAAATCACAGGTGGTATTCTCAGGGGGCTGGGGAGTAATCCAGAAGGTGAGAAACAGCAGTGGCCAGTTCATATCAGATCTGGTTGGCAATGGCATCATGGCCCCAAGGAATTGATTAATTCCAGCAAAAGTGGAAGATGGGGAAAGAACTGCATCTCAGAGTCCAGCCTCTCCAGAAATTGGCCAAAGCTGTTTAGATTATCAGAATACCAGGCATGGAGAGTGGAATTAAAGAAAGGGCTCTACTCCCTTCAAAGAACAGAAGTGCTTAGAAGATAAACCAAGGCAGAAGCCTGATTCTAGAGACTGAATCATCACTGTAAAGGTAGAGAAGTGGCATGACTTGGAGATTCCATGGGAAACCAGAGCTCATCCCCGGCACATGAATGTCTCAATCTCCCGGCAGCAGAACTATTCAAAGTCCCACCAGCCACAAGGGGCTGCCTGGACCTGCTCACGTGGTTTCTCAAACTAGACTGAGCAATGATTTCAGGTATTTGGGACTGAGGAATGTAGGACGCTGACATGATTTGTGCAAATTTGGTGAAAACTAGTTAAGCTTATGACAGAGAATTATATTTTTACATAAAATATTTTATGAAAATACTGTGGGCTTGAATTCACAGATTTAATTAAAGTGTTTATATATTCCTAATCTTTAAAAACATTGTTATTACTAAATACTCTACTTATAACTGCATTCCAGGCAAAAGCAGCTTGCCTTTAACAAACTTGGAAGTTTATTTGTGTCACCAACTTATCCCAAAGCTCCACCAGTCTGTAGGGAGAAATGAAAACACATTAGCATGAAAACTCAAATTGCACTACCTAAATGTCTACATACTAACATGAACTTCAGCCTCTTAGAGAACATTCTTGCATATCCTTGCAAGTGCCTAGAGGACGTCTCACACAGCACTCACAAAGTCTGTGCTCACTAGGCACTGCCATTCACCCACCAGGCTCAGGTTGGCATCCAGTGTGCATCCTAAGCATCTGCCACACCTCACAGACCATCATGGTCTCCTCCAGGTCCTGCTCTGCTCCTTCAGGGGATAATTGCCTTGTCTAGGGTGCTGTCTCCTGGGGTGCATAAATTAAAAAAAAAAACCACAGGATACCCAAGACAGGATGATCTTCCTTTAGTCCTGGTTGGGCCAAAACTAGTATGTATTTGAAGCAGAACTAGAGGGAAAGGTACAGACGAAGCCCCATGTGACCCTCAAGGAACTTGGGGCTACTCTTCTATATTTTTCTCTCTCTTACCTTAGATACCCATGCATAAAATCTCTCTCCTTATAGACTATCTTTCCCAGTCAAATTACATGTGTAAATATATACTGGCAGGTGTGTACGTGTGCATGCATGGGACTGGTGTGGTCCTGTGGCCCTATAAAATAAGTTTTCACTTGGACACAGCAAGGATCATTCTGTTATTTTTGTACAAAAGGCCAAAATATTGGCACCCATCATTTAGAAGCAAAATAGTGATTCTCTCTTCCAAGGTATTTAATGAGCGTCTCCCTCCAAAGTAAACCAAACGTGTTATATCTCAAATCATGAGATATAAGTTTCTACCTTTAGTTTGCACAAAGGTGAAAAAAAGATTTTTTAAAAGCATTTTAATACAATTAGTCTTTGAAAAGATGACTCTCCAACTAATCTCATCAACTAAGAGCTTTCTCTTTTTAAAATTTTACTTGCACTGGCACCTACAATGGCATGTGACTTGCCACACATTTCTGTCTGTCAAAGTGCCCTAGGGAAATATTTGCAGTATTCTCCTCATAGATAGTTCAGGGCTACGTTGTCAGCCAGCCACTTATACCTCTGGATTTAAGTGACTTAGCAGAGAGCTGCAGCTTCCTGCAGTACATGTACATTAAACCTACTTATCTTTAGCCTTTTTTTTTTCCCCTGTTTTTGATCTGAGAGCTATGTTCTTAGTGATGGAAAGTAATAAATATCTGCAGGTAACAAGCAAGGTAAATCATGGAGGTGGTTTGAGAATTCAATGGTAAAAAGAAACTCAGGACTTTCTCCAATAAAGAACTCCATGTTTTCTGACAAGGAAAAATTAGAAGTATGATCTACTGAGAGTTGGGTTTTTTTGTTGTTCTTCTTCTTGTTTTTTAACACAGGTAGGCTGAGGCTAAGAGATGATTAAATGATTTTAGAATTAAGAGTTTGTTGATGGTGGTGTTTTCCCCCCTTCAGGGAACACTCTGGTGCTTTCCTTGGTTTAAAAAAGTCCCAAATTCTGCAACAGAGAATGATTCTTTTTGCAGAAAAAATAGATTCAGTACAATCACACATATTACAGAATAGTTGGAGCTGTTGAAAGGTTCAGGGGGAGTAGTGGAGGTGGGAAAGGTAAAGCATTTGAAAGAAAACAAGCCATTCCTAAGCATGTAAAAGACATAAGGATTTAAAATTTAAGACTGTGCATTAGAGTACTGATATTATATGTCTTCAGAAGTTTGATAGAGATTCTGAGAGTCATAGGAATACTGATTTGACACATAGCGGGTGCAAACATAATTCTCCAAAGGATAAACAAAGTGAAAATTCACCAGATAGGTAGATCTTTTGCCCTCTGAGAGCCACAAGATACATAGTTTTCTTCAAGGCCAAGTTAATAAGTGTTCTCTTTTCTTTCTGTTATATTGATGTTGAATACGCATGGGCTCAGCAACATGGACTTCCGCTCATCAAGGCTGATCTGGCTACAGCGACTGCTGAGTGCCCAATCGGCCAGCATCAGAGACCAACATCGAGCCCCCAATATGGCACCATTCCCCTGTCATCACCCAGTGGACTCCTCATGCCTCTGAATCAACAGGCTAAGAAGGAGTTACAGTGTTGGCTGGGGCAATTGACCCAGACTACCAAGGGGAAGTTGGACCACTACTGCACAATGGAGGTAAGGAAGATTATATCTGGAAAACAGGAGATCCCTTAGGATGTCTCTTAGTACTACCATGCCCTGTGATTAAGGTCAATGGAAAATTACAACAACCAAATCCAGGCAGGACTACAAATGGCCCAGACTCTTCAGGGATGAAGGTTTGAGTCACTCCACCAGGTAAAGAACCACGACCCGCTGAGGTGCTCGCTGAAGGCAAAGGGAATACAGAATGAGTAGTAGAAGAAGGAAGCTGTAAATACCAGCTCCGACCACGCGACCAGTTACAGAAATGAGGATTGTAATGGTTCTCCCTGTTGTGTTAAGAATACGTCTGTATGTGTATATACTGTACACGTATTAAGCAATTATCTTTGTTTTTGTTCCTCTTGTTCTCTATCATGTACCATGAGACTTACTGACTTTATACCAGCATTTAAATGTTGTAAACCTTACTTCATAGTATTTGCAATTTTAAGTTATGGGATATTAGGAGAAGGGTAAATATCATTTAAGGACTTTACCTTTTTCTTCTTGGAAAGGGATTAATGTGTTTCCGGTTGTATGCAGGATAATGTATCATGTTAGCCAAAACTATTATATTATTGTACCATCTGAAAATTAAGTGGGATTTAAGGAGATAGTATGGACACCAAGTTGACAAGGGGTGGAGTTGTGAGGGTTAATTTTAGATATCAACTTGGTTTGATGAAGGCATGCTGAGAAACCTGGTAAAGCAATCTTTTCAGTTGTGTCCGTGAGGGTGTTTCGAGCAGGGATTAGTATGAGAGTCTGAGTGGATTGGGTGTGAAAAGACCCACTTTCAGTGTGGGTGGGAACCATCCAATCCACTGGGGGTCCAGAGAGAACAAAAGACAGAGGAAAGAGGTGAAGCGCTCTCTCTCTCTCTCTCTCTCTCTCTCTCTCTCTCTCTCTCTCTATCTGCTAGAGCTAGGTTACACTCTTCTCTCCTGTCTGTGGACATCAGAGCTCGAGACTCTTCAGGTTTGGGGTTCCAGAACTTACACCAAGGACACCATCAGCTTCCCTGGTTCTGAAGCCTTTGGACTTGGACTGAGCCATGCCACCAGCATCCAGTTTATAGACGGCCTATCATGGGACTTTTCTTCATAGCCACATGAGCTAATTCCCCTAATAAATCCCTCTCATATAATTATAACATATCCTATTGATTCTGTCTCTCTGGAGAACCCTGACTAATACAGATTTAAGTGAAAACTATGAGTTCAAAGTCCAAAACTTTGAGTTCAGTTGTATTAAACCAATTGACCTATTTGTTGATATTTATATAATACATGGGGTCTTCAAAAACTTTATGGATGTATTATCTTTTAACACTATTTTTCCACAAAATTTTTGAAGTATCCTCTTACAAATAATTATGGGGTCTTAATAGCAAAGGCATTAAATCTTTCAAAGTGCATTGTCCTCTCCTTTTTCTCAGAGGTCTCCTAGATTCAGAACCACATTTTTAAATCAGTCAGACACAAAAATCAGCACAATCACCACAGGATACAAAGGAGTCAGGAAATGGGTTGGACATAAATATGACATATACCTGAAAAAATAAATAGCACGAGCCACATTCCCAACTTATACAATTTGGTTTTATTTCTTATGGGACTCTCAGCTGAAAGGACACTGAGTGTTTTTGAGTATCAGACATAGTTTTTCCTTATCTCATTGAGATAAGATAGCCAGACCTGAGGGTAAAAATGAGTACATCCATTCGAAATCCCACTGTCCTCAGCTATGGGATGCATGAGCATATAATGTATATTCCACACATTTAAAATACTGGAAAGTTGATTAAAGCATTTTAGAGAGAAAAAACTATTTTTGTTCTTCCTCCTTTCTCATCAGGAAAAGAAATTCTGCAACTGCCATTGTGAATCCATTGCCATAAATAATAGGGCTATCACCAATCTGTTCACAGATTCAGCAAATAAAAATTTGCAAGCTTGCTGTTTACCCCTGCAAACATGTTCCTCTAAATAAAGCAGACATTTGATAATCAAGAATGTCTTTCACTTCCAGTGAAGTATTGAATTTTGTTGATGTAGATAATAGCTCATCCAGAAAACCTTTGATTCTTATATAGCTTTCCAATTACAGAAACAAAGACTCCCCTAGGCTATTTGGCCTGAGCCCATAAAATTCGTTAGCAGTGTGACTTACTAGGCTGTACATTACAACGGAAGGTTAGATTAAAAATGAGACAATGGCATTAAGGCCGTCCACAGAAGCCTGCATCTCTCACAGTCCTCTTCTTTGCTACCAACAAAGACCTACTCTGTTCTGCCCGATCAATGTATTCCACATTGCTTTCTTAACTTCAGAAGTCATCTATTCCCATTCTCCTACAAATTACCTTTCGAGGACTAAGATGTCTCATTGCCTTCTGTTGTGTATGTCTTATTCTCTGTGATACTAAAAATTCTATTGTTCTCCATAAAACTCCCCCCAGTCATTCTAACAGTCACAGCTATTTTTATAGCTGTAAATGAAAATATGTTTAGGCTTTTCTCCTGGCTTCTTCGTTTGATCTATCTATCTTTAAACTATAACTGTCAATCCCTCTGTAGGACGCTCTATGTCCCTGAGTCCCGCATTCTACACACAGTGACTACTCCACAAATGATGTGTGCCATGTTGAAAGGGTGGAGCTTCATAGAAAGGAGGCACAAAACATCATCCTTTCTGATTTTCAGGTCTGTGGGATTAATTCTTCCTCACTCCTAAGATGAAATTGAGGGCAGATGTCATGACTTTTCTGGCCAGCCTCAGGAAATGAAAACTCCTGAGAACCTTTTCAGTCAGAGAGCACTTCGTATGAGTACAATGACCTTGCAGCAGTGAAATTCTAAATTTTATTTAAAGTTAAAGTGTATACCTTCTACAGCTTGCTTCTGTTTCATAGTGTAGCCTGCAAGGAGAAAAGAGGTCTGATTCTCCACATCCCCACCTACCCTTTGACTCCTCTCCTGTGCCACCCATTAGGCTGCATTCTGACTCCTCCTGAGCAGAGGAGGTGGGAGAGAGGGAAGGGCAGTAAAATGCAGGAAATGGTTTATTCTACTGGTACTGTTGTGACATAGACATGGTCAGCTACTAACTAGCTACATGATTTGGGCAACTTACTTAATTTCTCTGAGCTTTAATTTCCCCATGCTTTGAGAACTGAGTTAATGCCTGTAAGGCATCTTGTAGTCTCTGAGACAAAAGTAGATACTCAATATATGTCAGCCATTATTTCTGTTCAAACCAAGTTTCTCCCAGGTGTTGCCTTTGCATTATTTCAGACAATCCCCATTAGAAATATCAGAGCAGTTTCTTTGATGCACATAATGTCTCTGCTCATGCAGGACCCCACCCTGAGCTTCTGTATCTAACGGTTCATCTCCAAACTCTGCCTAAAGCTCTGTTGGATCATGTCTCCTCATACACAATGAGGCTGTCTCCTTCTCCAGTGCAGTCTCCATCTAGCCCTTTTGATGCACTCACCTCTGCCCTGTCTTTCACTGGAGTCTAATATGTTATCTACTTTTTTCTCTAGTACCACAAGGCACCTAACCTGACATAGTTCACCTTAAATTTTCAGTCCCTCAGAAGACAATATCAAGCTGTGCATGTGGTCTCCTTTTGCTGGGCTTCTTAGGAGGGGAAGAAGTTTCCCCAGGCCATCACACTCCAACAACCTTTTCCAAAGACATTCTTTCATGACTTTTTAAGTCTAATCCTTTGCATGCCCACAAGTGAGGAGTGGGTGTCAGACAAGGATTGCATGACCTGTTTATGGTCTTCTTATTTGCAAGTGACTAATGTGGTCTAGGTACTCATGCTGGGGTATAGAATGTTCACCCTTTATTGTTCTGCCTTGGCCTTTTAGAATTCTCACATCCTTGCTGCAACGGTAACTTTTGAGATCTTTTCTACAGCTATTTCTCTTGTTTTATATTTACATCTTCTGAATTCATATTCATGAAAACATCCCTAGGCAATAAGGAAACTTCAGATGCTTAGAATGGATACAAAGTTCATTTTTGCTAGTTCTGTTCACCCCCTGCCTAAATTCATACTATTTCTAATAACTTTTCGCTTCTCTCTCTGTACCTGATTTTTGTATTCTCTATCTAATTCCAATTTAAATCTATGGCTTGTCCAGGATGAGTGTCTGCCAGGTTTCCCAATACACAGGAGAAGCAGTAGATCTTTTCTAGGCTGCGGTTTCTTTCCCCAGCCCAGACTGTTTTTGAAGAGCCACTATATTCCTGGCACTTAACCACAGTGCTTCCACCATAGCAGTGTCCAGTAAGTATCTCCTATTATTGAAGAAACCCATGTCTTCTCCCAAACGGACTACCTTCTATCTCTTCTTAAGTGAATCCTGTTTTATACTTATGGGGAGACATGCTTTCTGCTCACCACATCAGCTCATTTTCCTCCTAGACTCTCAGGAAGTCCATATTTCCCAACCCATTTTATGTAGGTGGGAACATGGATTTTGGGGTAGAAATAATGTATTAAGGTTTGGCCTCAAAAATCTTTCACATGATCTACTGCTTTCTTTCTATCTTCATCCCTGTCCAAACAGTTGAAATTTGGGGACTCACATGTGAAAGAGCCCCACAATTCACTTTTGGATAAAAGTTCCCTAAGAGAGTCACCTAACCACGTGAAATGTAATGTGCAATACAAAATTCTATTGTGCTAAGCCTCTGAGATTTTAAGATTATTATAACAGCTAACATTAATTATGCTGACTAATACTTCATCCAATGGCTAGGATCCCAAGTATATACTGTGAAAAGAATCCTTTTAGTTTAGAAAACCTGTGATTATAAAAACAAATAAAAAAAAAACAACAACAACAAAATTCTGCTATTTCCTAGTCAAAGAACTTGGGACATGCAGTGAACTTCAGGTTTTCCAATTAAATGAGGTAATATGTATGAAAGTATGTATTTTAACTGAAAATGTTGAGGCATTATTTCACGGTGATTTACTGTTCCCTGGCTACCTGCTATAGTCAATCACTGCTGAGTTGGGGTAAAGGGCGACTCATAGTCTTCCAATGCAATTAACTGTTAGCGATCAACTAAAGTCTTTTATACATAGAAACAGTCAAATCAAATACTGTATTAGAAGATAAGTCATCCTCATATATTCCATTTTTCTCACACTATAAAAACATTGTAACTATTAGAAATGAATGAACTAATGAGTTTATAATTGATACGCTGGAATTACAGAATGTTAATGACAACACTTGCTTTCCCTATACTTCCTTCCAATGACATATATGTAGGATTTTGCATTTTAATATATAAGAAAAGGGGTCTAGTAAATGTTCTTTTTGCTTAACCTAAGAGAGGGGAAAAAAGCAGAACAGGATTACTATTATTTTTCACCTCCAAGGGAGAAATTACTTTAAAAAGACTGTAGGGTTATACCAGTGGTTCTCAACTGGGAGCAATTCTGCCTGTCAGTTCTGGGGGTAGGAATGCGGGCACTATAGGCATCCGGTGAGTAGAAGCCACGAATACTGCTAAACACCCTACAATACTCAGGACAGTCTCATGACATAGAATTATCCAGCCCAAAATGTTAATAGTGCTGAGACAGAGAAACCCCAGGTTAGACTTTAAGGGACTGTATTTCCTCCCCCCCCGCCCCCCCAGGATAATTAGTACATTCAACACTACACTATGTACTCATTTTTTGTGGCCCTTCACCAATTTTTTGCTAACCTCCCCACCCCACCCCACC
>NW_007731348.1:5760-28263 GCF_000696425.1 Galeopterus variegatus | reverse complement strand
TTTAGTTTTCTTTCTTTATTTGTTTATTTTCTTTAGCTCTCACTTATGAGTGAGGACATGCAGTATTACTCTTTCTGTGCCTGGTTTATTTCACTTAACATAATTTTCTCTAAGTTCATCCATGTTGCTGGGAATGGCAGAATTTCATTCTTTTTACGGCAGAGTAGTATTCCATTGTGTATGTATACCACATTATGATTTTGCAGGCTATACTCTGGATATTAATTCCTTGTCAGATGCATAATTTGCAAATATTTTCTCCTGTTCCGTAGGTTGTCTTTTCGCTTTGTTAATTATGTCTTTTGCTGTGCAGAAGTTTTTAGTTTGATATAATCCCATTACTTTTTCTTTTGTTTCCAATGTTTTGGGGGTCACATTCATAAAATCTTTGTCCAGTCCTACTTCCTGAAGTGTTTTCTCTTAGAAGTTTTACAATTTCAGGTCTTATATTTAAGTCTTTAATCCAGTTTGAGTTGATTTTGGTATATGGTGAGAGGTACAGGTCTCGTTTCATTTTTCTGCATATGGATGTCCAGTTTTCCCAGCACCATTATTTGGAGAGGTAGTCTTTTCCCCAGTGTATGTTCTTGTGCCTTTGTCAAATAACAGTTGACTGTAAGTATGTGGGTTGACTTATGAGTTCTCTATTTTGTTCCATTGGTTTGAGTGTTTGTTTTTATGCCAGTACCATGCTGTTTTGGTTACTTCAGCTTTGTACTGTAATTTGAATCAGGTGGTGTAATGCTGCCAGCTCTTTTATAATTGCTCAGGATTACTTTGGCTATTCAGGGTTTTGTTGTTGCATATGAAAGTTAACACTGTTTTCTCTATTTCTGTGAAGAATGTCATTGGTATTTTGATGGGGATTGCATTGAATCTGTAGATAGATCACTTTAGGTAGTATGAACATTTTCACAATGTTAATTCTTTCAATCCATGAACATGGAATGTCTTTCCATCTTTTTGTATCCTCTTTAGTTTCTTTCTGCAGTAATTTGTAGTTCTTGTTGTAGAGATCATTTACCTCCTTGGTTAAATTTATTCCTAGGTTTTGTTTTAGTTTGGTTTGGTTTGGTTTGGTTTGGTTACTATTATAAATGGGCTTGCTTTCTTGATTTCTTCATTGCTGGAATTTTTAAAAGTTAGTGATTTTTGCTATTTTTTTTTCCTTTTTCTTGCTGTTTTTAGGATTCTGTCTTTGTCTCTGAGTTTTTCCACTTTGGTATAATGTGCCTCAGAGAGGATCTTTTTGAATTGAAACTTTTTAGGGATCTTTGAGCCTCCTGTATCTGAAGGTTTATGTCTGTGGCTACACCTGGGAAGTTTTCTGCTATTATTTCATTGAGTATGTTTTCAATGCCTTTTTCTTTCTCCTCCCCTTCTGGGACACCCATAATTTGGATGTTTGTTCACTTATGGTTTTCTACTAGCTCTCTTAGATTTTCTTCATTTTTTAAATTCTTTTTTTTTGGGGGGGGGGGGTCTGCTGGGTTCTTTTGAAAAGACTGTCTTCAAGATCAGAAATCTTTTCTTCTGCTTGCTCTAGCCTGCTGTGTAAGCTCTTGGTTGTGTTTTATATTTCACTTAATGAATCCTTCAGTTCTGGGAGTTCTGCACATTCTTTTTAAAGGTACTAATCTCTTTGAAAATTTCCTCCTTCATATCCTGGATAATTTTCTTAATTTCATTGTGTTCTCTAACTGAATCTTCTATCTTCTTGAGTTCCCTTAGGATTATTGCTCAGAATTCCTTTACAGTCATTTCAAGGGTTTCCTGCTCTATAGGGCCTGATACTTGACAATTATTGTACCCCTTTGGTGGTGTCGTACTTTCTTATTTTTTCATATTTCTAGTATCTTTACTTTGATGATAGAGAAGCTGCTTCTTCTATTCCTCTGGAGTAGGTTTTGAGGATAGAGACTTCCTCCTGAAAATGTGTTTTATATTGAGCATTGAGTAGGGTATTTTAGTATTGGTTCAGGTAGATGCAGTAGTGTAGTCTCTGTGTAGATACTTTGGCCATATTCAATGTCAGAGTTGTGTTTGAGTGTCTCTATGGCCTAGGCACTGGGGCACTTATTGATTCCTTGCTGAGGTCAGCAATACTGTATTGGATCATTGAGGACATGGGTGGGCTCTTGAGTTCTTGGGAGAGTTCTTGGGAGAAGTATCTGGGTGCCCTTTTGCTCTCTGGCTGGGATGGGTGATCCTGGGTAGTATTGCTGGCACCCCAGCCAGCATCCTATGACCCTGATAGATACTCTGGAGTGATCTAAAATTATTTAGCTGAAATGGACAATACTGGGTGGAGACCGTGGGGGTTGGGATTAGGACCTTTGGCTTTGAGTGAGATAAGAGGGGTGCTCAACAGCTCCTCAGCTACAGAAGGTGACTCTGTGATGTACCTGGAGCTCTGAACAGTGCCCTGTACATTCAGGGAAGACATTGAGGTACTTGTATCTTCACCGTTGAAGTGGCAACGCTTAGTGAGGTCACTGGATTAATGTGTGGGACCCTGTATTCTCAGGAGGGACACCAGAATGGTCTGCAGCACCACTGTTGAAGTGGGGTACTCTGAGTGAGGTGTTAGTGTTTTGGGTGAAATCTTTCACCCCCAAGAGGCACGCTGAGCCCCTCTGTAGCTGTTCAGCTAAAGCAGCCACTCGTGAGAAATCTGCCGTGTTTGTGGACAGAACCCTGTGACCCTCAGGATCTTACTGGGACACTCTAGATCTTCTCAGCTGGGATGGGCTGTCCTGCACGGGGTTGCTGGGGCTGTGGTGGGCTGCTGTGCCCCAAAGAGAGATTCTGGATTCCTCTGGAGCCCCCTTGCTCAGGCAGGCAGTCCTAGGTGGGCCCAGTGGTCCTGCAAGTGTATGCCTGTGCCCAGGAGAGGAATACGTGTCCTCTATTACCTCTTCATGGCTGCAGAAAATGCAAGAGCACCTCACCAACAAGGGTGGGGTTGCTGGCAGTGGCTAGATACTTCAGTTAGTTTTCTGACCCTGGAAAGTGTGCCCACCCTCTGTCCTGAGACACCACCTGTTCCCAGGGCGCAGGAGCTGCATGGCCATGGGTGTAAGAATGATGCAACCACAGGAGAGTTAGACCTCTGTGGAAGACAGAGTTATATGATCTCAGGGGTTGGGGCTGATCTCAAATCTGCTACCACTGCATATGTCTAGGGCTTGAGGGGTAAGGGCGGTTTAGTGTGTGGACCTCCATGGGTCAGCTCAAATTCATGTGCCACCAGGAGTTCCCTGAACCAGGTGTCTGGCTGCAGAGGCTGCACCCAAGATAATCGTGTGGGTTCTCCCCCTCTTCATGGCTGTATTGACTGTGCATCCCACCAATGTAGGCTGGGTCATAGACTGCAGTACCAGCCTGAATATGGTGCCTTTTGGGTCTGCAGGGAGCATGCACCTACTCCCTCTGTCCTGAGGGTGGCACCCTTGCTGCACTGAATGTCCCACATGGTTGAAAGGCCTATCCTGGTCCCAAGCTCTCTGTAGCAGTCTGGGACCCAAGGGTTGGAGGAATGTGTCCCTCCCCTGGCCACACAATCAGTCATGCCTGCAGGAGCTCCTAAAACCAAATGCAAGGCCACAGGCGCAGGTCACAATTCTGGTCTTCTCACCTTCCCATGGTCCAGGGCAGTTTGGCCCAAGGAGAATTTTTCCATTCTCTTTGTGGCTATCCTGAGTCTCTGCACTCGCCAAAGTCTCTGCTACTCCCTTGATGTATTCCTTCTCCATTCTTTTCATTTTTCTCCTCCAAGTGTAGCTGCATATTTGATGTATTCTCTGTCCATGTTGGAGAGACAGTAGTATCTCCTTCTAGTTGGCCATCTTGCCTCTCCCTCCCTGTATTTCCTGGTAAGCAGCCCAAAAGGCTTATGTAATGTATAAGTGACTGAAATGTCTGCCTTTGTCAGTTCACTGCAATTTTGATCTTGGAGAAATAACCATGTAAGTAAAAGAAAAAAATGATAAATAAGTCATTCGGTATTAAGCCATCATGAAAAATGGAACTTTAAATTCTCTCTAAGTTTCACAGCCCTTAGCAAGGCAAAGTGTTGAGTGATTATTGAAGACTGCATTAATGCTATCACCACAAGTTAACTATTTACTTATGCATGCATGAATCAACTGGTAAGCACAAATGTGCTATGTATTATATTAGGTGCTATGGGGTATACCTTCCTTGTATGGATAAGATATTAATCATCTCTCCAAAAATGTACCGTAAGTGAGGGTGATAAAAACTGTTCTTTGAGACTGGACAAGGGGCATAAAGAATAAGTATGATTTGTAACAATATATATGCTAGCAATATTGATTTGATCAACACATGTCAACATTGAACCCCAAAAATATGTATAATCAATTATGATTCAATAAAAAAAATTTTTTAATTTTTAGGAAGAAGAAAAAAACTTTTTAAAATCTTGGTATTCGCAGTGCCTTCATGGTGCCTGAATCATAGTAATTCCTCAACAAATGCTGGCTGANTTAATCATCTCCAAAAATGTACAGTAAGTGAGGGTGATAAAAACTGTTCTTTGAGACTGGACAAGGGGCATAAAGAATAAGTATGATTTGTAACAATATATATGCTAGCAATATTGATTTGATCAACACATGTCAACATTGAACCCCCAAAATATGTATAATCAATTATGATTCAATAAAAAAAAATTTTTAATTTTTAGGAAGAAGAAAAAAACTTTTTAAAATCTCGGTATTCGCAGTGCCTTCATGGTGCCTGAATCATAGTAATTCCTCAACAAATGCTGGCTGAACTGATAAATTCATCCATTCAAAGTCCTCTCTCTCATCTTCTGCCCTCCCCCAATTTATTCACATATCTTTATTCTGCCTTTTCTCTGCATCAATGAACAAGACCAAAAAGCTTCATGTTTTCATAGGATTTTATTCTAGTGTGGAGGTTTTCAAACTTTTGACTATGACCTACAGTAAAAATAAATGATCCACTGTGACCCAGAGATGCATATGTTTAAATGATTGAAACAAATTTTCACAAAGCAGTATTTACTATTTTTATTTAAGAACATACTCACACATTTTCTATTCTATTCTTTTTCACTTTTTAAATGATATATTAAATTGATTTCACCACCTGTGAGTAGATCATACTCTCAGTTTGAACATTTGTTTGTACATGTATATGGGGGAATAAATATATTAATAAATGTTTAAAATAGTGTTAGAAAGACAATAACTCAGGTTAATGTGATAGCCAGTGACAACAGGGGGACACTTCTAAGACGTGATTATCATCAATGTCCCCGAGGAGGGACATCCCTGAGTAGGGACCAAGACCTAAATGATAATGATAGCTAACATTAATGNATATTCTCCCCATTTTACAGTTGTAGAAACTGATACATGGGGAATGCTAATGTCTTAGTCCTTTTGGATGTCTGTAACACAATGCCATAGACTAGGTGGCTTACAAACAACGGAAATTTACTTCTCACAGTTCTGAAATGAGGAAGTCCAAGATCAAGGCACCCGCAGATTCAGTATCTGGTGAAGGCCCATTTCCTGGTTCATAGATGGTGCCTTCTCGTTCTGTCTTTACATGGTGGAAAGGATGGCCTAGCTCTCTAGGGTCTTTTATAAGGGCACTAATTCCATTCATGAGGGCTCTACCCTCATGACCTAATCACCTCCCAAAGACCCCATATCCTAATACCATCACTGCAAGAGTTAGGTTTCAACATATGAATTTTGGGGAAACACAAACATTCAGACCATAGCAGTGAAGGTGTGAATCTTGTGCCCTAGGTCACAGATACGCTGATGGATAAAACTGGGATTTGGAAGCAGTCTGTCTCCAGAATTCATGTTCTCAATTATTATTTAGTACTGCCTGTAACCAGAGGGGAAACGATAGTATAAATCTTTTGGAAAGGACTTTTCTTGCATTAAGCACAAAGACCTGAGACAAAAAAATATGCCCTTGTCCTCAGTCGTAAGTGGGGGCTAAGAAACAATGAAAGTAAGAAAGACCAGGATAAAACGTTGAATTTTCAGAAGGAGAAAACAGACCTATAGTTTACTAGAGGTGGGAAGGGGTAAGGGGAGAGGGGTGGATAGGGAGTAACTGGGTAAGGGACACAAAAAGTAATTACAATTTGTAATGATGAACATGCTAATAATATTGATTTGATCATCACGTACTGTGCACAAATGCTGATGATAGTCACCTCTGTACCCCATAAATATGTATAAATAAAAATAATAAAAATAAAAGTAAGTAAAATAAAACAAATATGCACTTACCATGTCAGTAGACATGGCTCCTTTTAAAATTTTCTACCTTTCTATTCCTAAATAATCTTCCAATTTTGCTCCAGATGTGACAAGTAACCCACCACTTTCTCTGCCATTATCATATGATTTCCTTTTCTTTGGAGAAAAGCTAAACCATTATTTCATTTCCTCGGTTTGGCCTAGGCAAAGATCTTCTACAATAGAACTTCATGTCTCTGTCAGGTTTTAGCCCAGATAAACTGTTGATTCTTGTAAAAGGAATACAATCCTCCTTTGGCCTTTCCCAGGAAACAGTAACAGCAAAGCTTCTTCTGTCTTTAGCCTGAGCCATATACACCAAGATGACAGGACCAAGACTGGTCCTAACATTTCCTAAAGGATTCTAAATCTCTGTAATGCGGGTTGAATAATCAATAGAGGTAGCTTGCTTTGATTGATATGGCAGTAGCTGTTGCAATCATTGAAAAGTAATGTACAAACGATAACAGCTAGGGGCAAGAAAGGAAGAGAACGATGGATTTAGGATTCCCTAATGACCATGCCAAAGGGGACTGGAGGATGAATAGCCAGCTTACTCAGCACATTGAAGGCTGCTGGCTAGGGGTGAGTTTAATAGTTCAGGATGTTCCTGTTCTATAATGAATTCTGTGGCTTGGTAATTTTGAGAGAACACACATCAAATTTTCAAGGTATTTTCCCCAGGATATTTTGCCAGTTAGGATTTAGTTCTAGAAAAAAGAAATATCTCTAGCAACTTTAAGAATAAAGGTATTTAATACAGAGAATTAATTGTTCAGATGCTCCAAGTTTGATTCCCAGAAAACCCCAAAATTGGCCCACTAGAGAAACAGCTACATCACTATAGCCAGGAAATGGCAGAGTTATGAAGCCACTGTGCCGACTGTTGGTTCTAGCAACCACCACCTGGGTCATGATCTGGACATCCAGAAGCGCTGCCAGAACTGCTGACTCTAGTGCCATGCCACTCATGCCAGAACCACATCAGAAAAATGAATCCTGCATATCATTGCCTCTGCCCCCACTTAATTCAGTTTTGAATCTACAGTTCCATCTGTGCATACTGGTGGAGCATAAATCGTATCCACAGCCTAAGTCACAATGGTATCTGAGAAATGTTGTTGGCTTTCCAACGCACACACTATGGAAAGGAATAGTAGAAAGAGTTGGAACAGATTTTGGACAATACAAGCTATCATATCTGCCACAGATGTGTTCATTGCTATTCAAGAAGGATGTTTTTTAATTGGCTCTTTTCTTTAATAGCTTGATCAGTAGATGTAATAACTATATGCCCCATTAATAGATTTGTCTAAGAAATAGTGCCTGCCCAAATTAGATAGAGGTATCTCCAGTGTAGTACATGTGCTCATCCAAGCAATTATGTCTAAGTACATTTTTGTAAATTGAACACTATATTCTCATTGATCTGTAGCCTTTATAAAAATGACATTTTTAATTGATATTAAAGTTTTAGAGGTTCTTAATGATTTAAATTCAAATTTCTCTCGTTGCTATCTTCAAGCAGTTAGTGATTTGTTAGTAAACAGTTTAAAGAACTAGATTGGGGGATGGGAGGAAAATACACAGAAAAAAAATAGCAACCTATATACATTCTTTTAACTCTTTTGCACCTTTTTTAACCTTAGATATCTTGGAATTCACTCCAGATCAGTGCATAGGAATCTTCTACATTTTTTTAAAGCTACACAATACTCCATTTTAAAATTAGAGTATATCTGTTATATAGAAATTTAGATATTTTGTGAGCTAATCTGAAAATATGTCCATTTCAATTGGTGAGTTTAGCCCAGTTACATTTAATGATGTAACTTATATGTGTAGTCTCCACCCCACATTATTTTGTAGTATATTTAATTAGTTTCTGCTAATATGTTTCTAGGTATTCTATTTTCTTTTTTGCTATCTTATGTATTGATGTATTTAGAAAACTTTATATTTTTATTCTAATGGTGATCTTTATAAAAATATTTTTTATAATGTTTTTAGGCCCCCTTTTCCTTCTACTTAACCTTCTACTATAGTTTTAATTTCTTCTATTTCCTATGTGACAATTAATAAGCTTAAATTGTTTCCAACTTTCTCTCTCACTTATCCTAACCTTTTCTTTTAGTTGTGCTATTTATATTTTATTGTAACATTTGGGATCCACATGCTATTCCTCCCTCCTTGCTGCCAGTTTTGCTTTGATCTTAGATCTACAATTAAATATATTGAATGCTCAACATCATTCCTTTTAGTGAGTTATCTCCAGGCATGTCTTGGTTTAATGAAACATATCCTCCAGCAGGCTGCATGGGAGGGTTTGTAAGTTCAACATTCTTTGAATTCTTTATACTTAAAATAATTTTTCTACAATTTTGATACTTGAAGAACAACTTCATTGATATGACAAGCAAACAGAAAGGACATTGTAGGGTGGGAGGGAGGAGAGGGAGGAGAGAGGGAGGTTTTGGTAAGGGGCAACAATAATCAACCACAATGTATATCGACAAAATAAAATTTTAAAAGAAAAAAACTGCAATGTTTATAAAATTCTTAGATTGTATTTTCTATCCTTGACTTTCGTCACAACGTTCTTCCACTGTTGCCTTGCTTTGTGATGAGTTACTATCTAAAGTGTAAAGCCAGACTGTTTCCTCTGTTTTGTAAATGACCACCTTTTTGCCTATCTCAAGTATTTTCTTTAAGTTTAATAGTTTTACTAAGATATGTTTCAGAGGTGAAAGTTTACCACCAGTTTTCCATGTATACTGTATGTTCTTTCAGTACATAATTGTAAGTATATTTTTAACTCGTCATAATTTTTATTGAATTATAGTTTTAACTATTTATTAGTTCTAGTATTTTTGTTTGTTTTTTACGTCTTTGGAGACTTTAATTATATGTGTGTTGGATTTGTTTCTTTGCCTGTCTTCTGCATCTAATATTTTCTCATACAGTCACTTTTATTTAGTTTTCTGATTTTCGGCTATTTGCATTCCTCTCTTTCATGTTTTTAGTCCATCTATATCTTCTCCTCTGAGTAAGTGGTAATTTCATTTTCATTTCTGAAATGACTTTAAATTTTTCTTCACCTTTTTCCCCTGAGTTTGTTGGATCAATTGTTTCATATCATCCTCTTTTTCTTTTTCTTCTGTTTTTTTGTTCATTTCTTGTTTTTGAATTTCTGATTCAAAGGGCTCTTTTATGTGTAAAAATACTTGTTACTTGTTTTGAGATTTTGAAATGTATTTCAGTCGTCTTCGCTTCTTGGTTGTTTTTCTGATGGTGTGAGTGGTGAGAAATGTTTTCACCATACAAAAAACTTTTATTTCCACTTCTAATTTTCCTCTTGAATTAGCTTTGTGTGGGTGTTACCTGACAGTTTCTGTTTATTTTTAAATGTTTTGGATTTTTCTAAACTACAAATAACAGGTGCTTCTCCATGGGAAGAGGTTGAGGTGAAGGTTTGGGGTGAATTAATAGATGCTTAGTTCAAGATCACCCTCTTCTGTGGGTCTAGTAAGTTTGAGTGTCTTTAATAAATGTACCTTTGGGGGATAGTTGATATTTCTTATTATTCAGTAATACTCTTTTATTTAAGGAACTTAATTTTTCTATCTTGCTTGCTTTCTTATTTTCTTTCACCAATTGTCTTCCAAAGAAAAACCTCTGTTTTTCTAAGTTGCCGTCTGGTACCTTAGGATTGGTGCCTTCTCAAGTTGGCCACTCCTAGTCCCATAAAGTTTCGACCCCTTTCCTTTTGATTCCCCAGTAACAAGTAGTTTGATTCTCAGTATTTCCAGTCTCAGAGTGAGAACCTTTGCTCAGAGGGTGATTTCATCTGTGTTCCAGGGCTTCTAGTACCCCTTTCCTCTCCTGCTTTCTGCACAGCCTCTATCGGACTCTTCCCTGGATTGAGATCCAGAGGTGACTCTTCTGATTTTAGACGTTTATTTTCTCATTTAACAAGTTAATGTAAGTCTGTAGTATTCTCTGTCTAGTTATGCTGTAAGTGTGAATGATGGGTGCATTTTTTTCTTTCCTTGTTAATCTTAATATTTTTAGAAGATATGAGGAGAAATTCAGATTTGAGCAATCACCATAATACTGTAAAAATCTATAATTGCCACTTAATATTTTTTAAAGCTACTTAAATGATATCATTTTCTAACTATATACTCCTAATATAGAAAGTCACTGTGTTCTTGTACATTAACTGGTATTCAGGAACATTCCTAAAACTCTTATTTTAATAACTTACATAAAATATAAAATCTAATAGGTTTGGGGGGATTTTTATGTATAAAATCATATCATCTGTGAATAACGATAATTTTATATCTTCCTTTCCAATCCTTATGTCTTTTGTAGCTTTTCTTCTCGCTGGCTTACACCTTCCATAAAATGCTGCAGAGAAGTTTTGATTAATGGCATCTTTTTCTTATTCCTAGTAATAAGGAGAAAACTTTCAAGGTGTCACTATTAAGTAGAATGTTTGCCCTGCATGATTTATCTAGTGTATTTTTAGTGTAGCAGGATAGCGTGTAATTTTTGGTAAAATATATCCTATTTTTCCAAAGTTAATCATTAAAGTTCATATCTATGGATGAAAGATTCCAAGAATCACCAGCTGTTGGGGCCATCCACCTCCTGTAGAACTTGCTGAGCAGAACTGTAACTCTTGAAAATTGAGCAATACCAGCTCATCAGGTATAAATATAAAACAATTTTATTTTCACCATAACTGTCATCAAGCATGCTGTACTGAGTTTCTCTTTCCTCTGAGCAGTGAGTTTCATTATGACATGTTAATCTGATTCTTTTTCAGTCTTAACATGCACTAGTTAAAGCAGTTCCATTTTTGTCTTTTAGTCTCCACTCTACTCATTTAAAATATTTAATTTTACAATTAGAGAAAATTCTTTAAACACACAATAGGTAAGGATGCTCTTGCATTAGCACTACCTCTAGTCTCTGGTTCCCAATCCTTTCATTTTGCTTATCTTTAGTGCTAATACAGGAAGAAGGAAGAAAGAAAACAGACGTTTTGCTATGTGTTTGCAAGCTTACTCCTCTCTTGTTTTAAATACCTCAAGTGCTTGCATCAAGCAGTATTATTGTGATACGTGACCATTTAATCCTCCCAGTAGTCCTCAGCAAACTTGCACCCCCAGTCTCATATACCCAGCACAGACCTCAACTCTGAAGGCTAATTCCCTAATACCTCTGGACATTGGGACATTGAGGGGCAGTACCACATGCCCACTCTTTGCAGTGCGCCTTGCCCTCAGTATCATTGGGGCAGGTCAGCAATCTCGACTGCTTGGCAGAAATCCCACAGGAAACTAGACATGATTTTTCCCTCTAGCAGACACACCCAGACTTTCAGAGTGATGCTCTTAGCCCCTTCCCTTTCTCTGACAGAAATCACCCCATTGAGTGCCCCCCTCACCTCCCATGGTAAGGAAAATGGAAGAGACAGCCTCTCTTCATGAAGAATGCACTCCTTGCAAAAGTCATAACCAGCTCGCTGCCAGCCTTTCTCTTCCACGAGCTGAGGGGGTGGTGCCAGGTTGAGAGGACCATCTCTGATGAAAAGGCACTTCTTAGTCATCCCGTTAAGGAAGTGGCTGGCCCAACTGATGGTGGGTTGTCTAGACTCAGAATGTGGGGTAGGTAAAGCCTTTTGTTCTCAGTTCTGGCCTTTTGTTCTCAATTTCTGAAAAACGGAGAAGCTCCTACTTAGCACCATGTAACATCCTGCTTCACCATCATAAGGCAGTTTTTTACCTTAAACATGAATTTTGTCTCTGTCCCAGGATTATTTCAAACCATCCACACATGAAAATGACAGATGTCACTGAACTGTTTCTTATTCATTTGACCATCTGACCAAAATTAGTGGTGCAGAAGAACCATGCACCAGATAACTGATAAGGATGAAAAGCAAAAACAAAACAAAACAAAACAAATAGCTAGCGTTGTTACTGTGAAGGCACATTTATGAATAATGGCATCATGCCTGGTTCTCTGTCCAGAAGAGATGTAGCTAGATGGAGCAATCGCTCAGCTATTTCAGGGCCCAATGACACAGTTTGGATAAAACAAAACAAATAGCTAGCGTTGTTACTGTGAAGGCACATTTATGAATAATGGCATCATGCCTGGTTCTCTGTCCAGAAGATGATGTAGCTAGATGGAGCAATCGCTCAGCTATTTCAGGGCCCAATGACACAGTTTGGATAAAAGTGATAGTTGTATGATAGACCATACATTTAAAGCAATCTATAACATTCACATTCATTATATTGTGACTGCATTCTAAACCATTAACACTTTATTAACATAACCCATGATAATGACAACAAAATTCATGACAGGATATATTTTCAGAAACCAAGTCTCTTTTCTTCTTCCTTTTTTCCTCTTTTATTTTTTTCTTTATTTTATCCTTCCATCCTTCCTCCCTTACGTTCTCTCCTCCTCTATCTCCAGTATATGGCATAGACCTAGCCCATTGCAAGTGCTCAGTAAATGTTAGTCAAATTAAACAAAAATAAAATGTAATATTTTATGTACTAGAAATGAATATGGAATAATAGACTCCCTGTACTTTCAGCTGTCCTCAGTCTCTTAGTATCTGTTAATCTCTCTGGATACTTGCACTGAAATCTACAGCATCAATTTTCTAAAGTTATGCTGCATTGTGCATGTTAATCCAGCTTATTTTTTTTAATTTATAGATTCTACCACAACAATCCCTTCTCAATTCTATAGGCATAAAGAGGAAATCAATCTTCCCCCAAATATTGTATTTCTCCCTTTCTTTTTTAATCTTTCCTCTCCTTCAGCCAAAGAAGTAGGCCTCTAACGTCCTCTCGACACCAGCAGTCACCCACTTCTGCTGCTTTCCCAGACGTAATTTTGCTTTATAATCATGTAACACATATTACATCTCTGTCCCACCTTTATCGTAATCTCCTCTCTCTACTTCTCATACACACACAGGAGTTACTTGCTAATACTATTGTTGACACTATAGCACTTAATCTATTTAGACATTTTGTGATTTTAGGAGAGTTTGGATTTTTTTTTTTTGTCTTTTTTCGTGACCGGCAATGGATCGCAACCCTCAGTGTCGTGCCCGTACCGGACCGGGACCGGCAACAGGATCGCAACCCTTGGTGTTGCCCCCGCTCCTCGCTCAGCCAGTGAGCGGCCGGTCTGCACATGGGATCCGAACCCTCGGCGGGAGCGCCGCCGCACTTCCCAAGCAGCGCACTGTAGCAGTGCGCCACCGGGCCGGCCCGAGAGTTTGGATTTTGATGGAAGTTGTGTCAAAGGCAAAACTGGGTCAAGAAGTAGAAAACCCTTTGTAGAAAAAAATATATATTATTTTTTTAATTCGACATAAAAAATGACTCTCTCGGTGCTTGAGAACTGGTAAGAAACTGAGGCCCAATTCTGTAAGAATTAGGAAGGAAGTGACATCTAGTGACAGTAACAAATATATCCAGTACCATGGGCAAGGCAAAGGAAGAGCAGGGACTGACTGGGACTGAAACCCAGAAACAACAACAACAAAAAATTTGCAAAGAAAATAGTAAGTGACAATAAAGAGAAGATTCTTGGCAAACTGGGGTTTGAAATAGGATTGAATAAGAAACTATGAAACATAAAAGAGAGAAACTGCAGAGAAATGAGGCTCGGGAATTGAAGCACAACATCTCAGTATGTCAAGTGAGCCACTCTATGGTGAGCTCTACCTGCTGGTCGTAAGCTCTGTCATCCAGCCTCTCTCCTTTACTAGGAGACACCCCAGTGTCACTTCTCCTCTTCCACATGGAGACCTCAAGCTACCATTCTGCCCTGGTCTGAACTTACATATGGTCTTAGGAAACAGCTTTCTTGTGATGACAGGCAGGGATAATAGCTGCATTTTGTGATCACAGAACTGATTTTTTTTCTCAAGTATTTATCAAACACATATACTTTTCTGAGTGCATCCTGGCCCACCAATGGGACCTCACTTAGAAAATATACACATATCTCTTTATGTATATGAATACTATATATATATATTATATGTGTGTATATATATTATATATATGTATATACATTATATATGTATATATAATGTATATATATTATATATGTATATATATTATATATGTGTGTATATATTATATGTGTGTGTATATTATATATGTGTATATATATATCAAGTTGTATGCATATTAAAGCACAAATTTTTAAAAAATGAAAACTGGTGTTTAGAAAAGCAAAAAAATTATTTGGTATTGTTGTTTTGTGTGCTGAGGCTTATCATGTTTTCATGAAAATGAATGGTATAATTACAAACAACTGCCACTTACTATAACAAATTAGCTTCCATTGACAGTTGCTATTATGTTTCCTTAGTTTTGAAAGAGGAAAAAAAAAAGCCAAAAGGAAATGGCTAAGACCTCATAAAAGTAGCATTTGGTTTTCAAAGTTATAAAATCATCAGGTTGAGATATTTGTAGTAAAATTGGTTCTATCATACTAAAGGTGCAAACCCAAATTCTGGCACATAAGTAGATGTGTGTGGCTGAATAACTGAGGAAAAGATACTTCCGTACTTAAATTGTCAAGCTACTCATAACTCCCTGCTTTTCTTGTTATTTCATAATCTCGAGTGAAGTAGAGGTTTGGATTTCAACTCTGGTTTATCAACTTATTTTCCTTCTGGACTCCAATCAAGGAGTGACTTATTTAAATGCCTATTTCTAAAACACGATGAAATTGACTTGAGGATGTGTATTTCATTCTTAATACTGATAAGATTTTTGTACTTACATTTTTTTTAAGATGTCATGAATAAACAGAAAACATGTACTGAGCACCTGTGTACAAATCAGAAGCATAACACAAAACTTTTCTTTTCAGAGAGGTGGTTTCAACTAGTTGGAAATACCAGACAAGTACATGTGATAAACCACTTATATTGTTAAACAATAAATCATATAGAGTATGTACATTTTAAATGTTAACAAAAGAAGGCAGTTAATGTTTTCAGTGATGTTGGAATCATTTACATAGATATGAAACTTAAATTGGGTCTGAAAAGTTGGACAGAACTTGTTTGGGGTACATATTGCTAAGCATGTCAGATTACATCATGTGTTCTATCAGAAAGAAAAAAAACTAAGTTACCTTAATGAGAGAAAGAAATAATATATAATGACAATTTGTGTTATTACTGAACAAAACTAGGAGTCATGGCTATTGGGATATGTTAGGTTTGAATGTTTTCTTCTCACTATTTACTTACTTCATCTCGAAGGCTCTGTGCACAACCTCATTCTCCACCAGTCCAAAAAGAGCTATAAGAAAGAAAGATTATCTACAAAGCCTTTAAAGAAAAGAAGTTAGCATACTTATACAGTTTAAGGCAGAGCTACTGTGCCAGTGAAACAATTTCACAATTCTCTACTGTTTATAGAGCTCCACTTCCCGTAGCGTTATCGTCATTCCCTCTGCAAATCTTGTCCTTAAATTTCTTTCTATAGTCATTCCAAAGAAGTCTGCCTAATTTGTCCTAATTCTGAACGATGAAGCCGCCACAACTTCAGCTAAGCGGAAGACTGAAGTGAGCAGGAGGATAATTCAGCTGGGACTGTGAGGTGGCGAGTCACTCCGGCCACGCCCGAGCTGTGACGGGACAAAGTAGCAGGATACTCGCCCTCTCCAAAGGAGATAATCAAGTTGCAAGAACAGTAAATTTATTTTAATGTGCATTAGGGCCTTATTAACTTTCAATTCCATGCAGAGGGTATTTTAATTCTGTACTTAATCCTGTTAATAAGTGCCTGTACTAGGGCTCCCAATCAAATCTTTATCCTCACATGCTCAGAAGGGAGAGAAAAAGAAAAACATAATCTGTCTTAGTTACTAACCATAGTAAAAATAAAGGTGGCCTAACCGAGAAGAAAACCCTCAGGAGACTTTTCAAAACCAGTCTCGCCACTTCTAAGAATTTTATATTAAGGCAATTTTTTTGGTAATCCCTGAGACAAATTAGAACTACTCAAAAGGGTGAAAAGTGGGAGAGAGCAGACATACATAGATTTTAGGATTAAAGACTCTAAGGAAAGAAAAGGAGAAAGTTTGCCTGATTGAAAACATTCTCTAACCTTCTGCAAAAATGCACCCCATCTTCCCTTCCACTCTAGAGGTGGCCGGGCTGCCCCTCCCACCTGCACACTGATTTCCTCCCTACTCATCGCCCCAGAGAAGCATCCATCAAACTCCTCCTCTCCCTTCTCTCTACTGGCCCTTCCGATCAACATACCAAGCAGCACAACTACAAGCTTTCACTTGTATAATAAGCTTGTTTAATGAAATAGAATATATGTAGAGAAAAGTGCACAAATAATGACCTCTAACATCACTGGTTAATGTTGCCTATTTTAGGTTTTTCTCTAAATTGAATTAATCCATATATTTCCTCTTGTGTCTGGCTTCTTGGCCCAATATTATGTTTGTGAAATATATTCATGTTGTTGCATGTAGTTTTGTCCTTTCGTTGTCATCGCTATATAGTATCCCATTGTATAAATAAACTACAACATCTCTACTCCATGATTGATAGATATTTGATTTGTTTTCAGTTTGGACTTAATATTAAGTAGAAATTATTAAATAGGACTACCATGAACATTCTTAGATGAAATATGTACACATTTTTGTTGGTTATATGCCTGGAAGTGGCAGTATCTGTGTCATAGAGTATGTGCATATTCAGCTTTAGTAGATATAACCAAACAGTTTTCCAAAGTACATGTATCAATTTACTGTCCCAGAAGCTATTGCTTCTGAGAGTTCCAGTGTTCCATGTCCTCTCCAAAACATGGGTTTTTGTTAATTTTGTTATTGAAACTGGCGGTGGTCACTCCAACACAAGTATATAATTGTCATTTTAGTTTGCATTTACTAAATGATTAAAGGCATTGACCACCTTTTCCTATGTTTACCGGCCATTTACATGTGAAGGGTCTGTTCAAGTGTTGTGCCCGTATTTCTATTGGTGTACCTGCTTCTCTTTACATACTCTGGATGTTTCTCTCTCTCTCTATCTATCTATCCATCTATATGAATATATATATTTAGGGATGGGGAAATACATATAGGGATATATATATTTATAATGTATATAGGTATATATACAATATACATAAATAATATATAGGGATAGGGAATATATATATACATACGTGTGTATATATATATATATGTAAAATCCCAATATGATCCCTCGAGAGACAGAGAAAAAAATCTGTATATGGATATATCTAGAAAAAGAGAGCATATATCTATATATATATATATTTAATATATACATATATTTTTCACACTGTAGCTTGCCTTCATCCTTTGATAAATAGAAGTGCTTCATTTTAATGGAGTTCAATTCATCATATTTTTCCTTCATGATTAGTGCTTTTGTATCCTATTTCAGATGTTGCTATGGACTGAATTTTGTTCTTCAAAATTTTTATGTTGAAGCCCTAACCCAAATGCAATTATATTTTAGGAGGTAATTAAGATTAAATGAGGTCATAAGGGTGGGGTCCTAATTTGATAGGATTGGTGGCCTTATAAGAAAAGATTTCTTTCTCTGTCTCCCCCCCCTCTCTCTCCACGTGCATGCACCAAAGAAAGGCCATGCGAGGACATATCGAGAGGGCAAAGGCCATGCGAGGACATATCGAGAGGGCAGCGTCTGCGAGGACGAAAGCCCTCACAAAATTTGACCATGCTGGCACTCTGATCTTGGACTTCCAGCCTGCAGAACTGTGAGAAATCTCTGTTGTTTAAGACAGTCTACGGTATTTTGTCACAGCAGCCTGAGCTAATACAGACATTTTTTACGTACTGTAAGATCAAGAAAAGATTCTCCTCTGTTTTACTCTGGAAACTTTAAATGGCTTTCTAGTATCCTCTCTAGCCACAACTCCCCACTTCTTCCCTTCACAACAAACTTAATGAGATAGTTGTCTGCATTTCCCATCTTCTTTTCTTCCAAAGTAATCTGATTTCTGAACTGCCCCTCCCCTTATTACTCCAATGAAGTTATTCTCTCCAAGCTAATCCATATCTCCTCAGTCTCTAAATGGGAAATTTCCATCCCTTGCTTATCCATTTGGCTGTAGCATTTGATGCTACTGATGAAGTCTTTCTTCTTATACTCTTTCCTCCCTAAGAATATCAGAATTACATTCATCACTATTCCACACTACCTCTCAGTTCATTCCTTCTCAATCTTCTTTATGGGCTCCTTTTCCTCTATTTATGCTTTAAACATATAATTACTAATTAAGGGCCGGCCCGGTGGCGCACTTGGTAGAGTGCGGTGCTTGAGAGCGCGGTGGCGCTCCCGCCGAGGGTTCGGATCCCATATAGAGACCGGTCCACTCACTGGTTGAGCGCGGTGCGGGTGCGACACCGAGGGTTGCGATCCCATTACCGGTCAGGAAAAAAGACAAAAAGGAAAAAAAAAATACTAATTAAGGCTCTACTCTGTACTAGGCACCCTAGTAAATGCTGGTAATCAGATAGTGAGCAAAACTCATTGTCCATGATGTCAAGGAGCTTAGTAAGTAGTGGTAGATGCAAATATTAGTTAAATAATTACCCTAATGAATGTGCAATTATAAACTGGGATTCAACCGCTGAAGGAAATAAAGGTAGCCAATTCCTGTTAGTTACTCAAAAATACACTTAAGCATCATTTCCTTTAAAAGGTTTAAACAGACAGTTTATTGTCGGTTCCATTCTTTCCCTTCCTTATAACAACTGTGCACCCTTATGTCTTGAAACCTATCACGCTGCCCTTCTCTTTACTCTTTTATCTCTCACAGTCTGTGAGATCCCTGAAAACAAGAAATGCATCTTTTATCTTTCCATCACCATGATCTAGTATAATGCTTGGCACATAATAAACACTCAATAAACATCCACTGAAGAATTCCCCTTCTCAGGTCAAGTGGAAAAATAAATTACTTCTCTTGGAAAAAAATAAAAAACATGCATTGATGGTGCTATATAGTGAATGTTTGTGTCCCCTCTCCCCCCACCAAATTTATATGTTAAACACTCCTAATTCCCAATGTGGTGGTATTTGGAGATAAGGTCTCTGGGAGTTACTTAAGTCATGAGGGTGAAAACCTTATAAGAAGTGACAGGAGAGAGCTTGCTATATGGTAGTGGCAGGTTAACTAATTACTATTAAAGTAATTAGTTCATTAGCATTTTCTAAAATTCTCTTCTTGACCGTCTGTTCCCCTCTTTTCTAGCAGGTATTATCCATTACCAGAGAAGCAGATGTTTAATAAAATATTTCAGCCATAAGATGCATTCACAAAGAGCAACTTAGTAATAAGGCCAGTGTCTTCTCTAATTTCCACAAAATGCCTCATTTAGTGCCCTGTACCCCAGAGGCAACCATTATTTAGTAATTAGTGATCACAATCTTCAGGCAAGCACACAATTATAAAACTTACAGTAATCATGCTCTAACATTTATTGCTGCTGAGTGATATAAGTAAATAAAAGAAAGCTGTGTTCAGAACTATCTCCAGGTTTAAGAAAATTTCAGTGAAGGCATTTCATGGAATTCCTTTTTAGTCTCAGAACTTTTAGAAGCTGAGTTTAGCCTACAACACACACTGCTTCCTTGTATCTTTCACTTCTTTCTTATTTTTTTCTCTTTTATTTGGATCCAATTTTCTTTAGAATAGTCTCTTGCTTTATGCAATTATCATATTCCCTTATGGATTCAAAAATTTTATTATGTACTAGGATCCTTTTCCTGGAGGATATAGTAGGGAACAAAATCAATACAACCCTTGCTCATATAGAGTTTGTAGTCTAAGGTGGAAACAACATCATAAATAATCACACAAACACACATACAAAAAAAAAACACTGTGATACGTTTTTGAAAAAAAAAAAAAAAGGCGGATTTCTACAACAAGAATCTGAGTTAAAATGGGATGTAAGTGAATGACATCTTTCCTGAAGAAGAGAGGAAGGAGCTGGGATCTGAAAATGAAGAAGCAGTCAATTGGCTAAAGGGAAATGAGGCTGGGAGGAAGCAGAGAACATGTCAAGCAGAAGAATTTCATGCGCAAAAGTCTCAACACAGGAAGAAGCATGACATATTAAAAAAGGTTAAGAAAAAAATCAATCCTAAATTTTCATTAAGTACATTTTTATCTTGCAAAGATGGAAGGCAACAGGGTTTAGTGGCAGAAACACTGAATTAAAAATCTATTAACATGAATTTGAATCTTGATTCTCCCATTTGTTGTATGACTCTGGTAAACCACAGCATTTATAGACATTGCTTTTTAAATGTTAGGCTGAATTAAACTCATTTGTCCTCCATAATTCTCAGAGTGTACTGCAATTCAAAAATTAGTGGGAAACTATCCTGGACCAACATCAAGTGTTATTAACTATATTTTGTCCTCACTGATTTTCAATTAAAAGTAGATTTGCAAAATTTTAATTTAACTTTCTCATCATTTTACTCATAACAGTGAATAAAGATTCATAAAGTAATCTTAAAGACCTCAGTGATCTTTTTACTGACATCCAGTGTTTTTCCTAATTTTTTATTTTATGTGGTGAACTGCTATGTGAAAGGAGTAATCAACAATAAAACATAGTAAGTGTGAATCATGAAAAAATTAACCTGTTGCTTATCCGTTAGTGATCAAAATTGTAATTTGATCAAATTGTGGATAAATACTGAATTATGATTTGTGAGCTTTGCTATAGTTCTTAGAAACTGGGAAAATAAATTCATTGCAGTGGGAAAAAAAGGTAGAAAATCAGGTTTGGGTGAGAGATTTCATTTTGTGTGAGTCAATGTGAACTGTGCAGTTGTTGGAAGCAGTCACTGCACAGTGCACAGGAAGGGGGGCAGTGTGGCAAAGGCACTGTAGGATGAGCACCTTACTGTCACTGTGCTAACTTCAATGGCCTATGACCCACACAACAATTCTGGGTAAAGAAAACAAGAAAAAAGTGGTCTCAAAAACTAATATGGGCCACATGCACATAAAAATTTTTTCAATCAGAGAAGTCATGCCCTAGATTGCTTATTGAAAATATAGGTTTTTTGAATATATAACATAATTGGACTCTCAGATTCTACTTCTTATTCTAAGTAGCCTCTTCTGAATGCATGTTTTACTTTTTTAAATACAGATGTACTTACTGGATAGCCTACAGACTAGCAAAATTGATATGAGTTTGTAAGTTTCACTAATATTTCCTGAATTCATCTAATGGACAAGGGATTATTCCAGGTACTTGGACTACAGCTAATATGATGGATATGATTCCTGCCTCCTTGGGGCTTATATTCCACTGAATTAGTTTTGTTAGTAAGTAAAGTGAGTTTTAATATTCTGTTTCTCAGTAGCATTTATCTCAAACTTACTAGAATTGTTTAAAAGCAATTTTTTTTAATTTTAAATACATACCAATAATGATTAATAATGCAGTGAAGAAATTTTAAAAATACTTTGCTCTTTAAGAGCTCTGGAAAAAAAACAATGTCTATTAATTTTATTTGGGGAGCAAGTGGAAGTCTTTTGAAATTCTCTGGGGATGAATAAGATTTAAACAAATAACCTTTTCAGAACTGACAACTCTTCCTACTCCAGGAAATGATGTTCCAATATATTACTCTTAGTTATATCTATTTAACAGAACCTTGAAAAATCTGTTGTGTATAATTGTATGACATATTCTTCTCCTTAGATATCTACTCAAGCTGGCCAAAGAATCTTGGGAGAATTTACACTTAAAAACAAGTTTGATCTCCTAATGGACAGAAAATATTATTGTAATTTTTTCCATGTTTTTTATTGTTCTGCATTTTCTTCCCTGAAGAACATATAAATTAAAACTCATATACTATCAATAGTATCTTATTTGATTCTAAAATCAAAGGAAAAACTTTTAGGATCCCTTGGTAACTCAAATCATTTAATGTATCTTGGTTGCCTCTCTTTTTGTCACAGAATAAATGGGAGGCACTGTCCTAAATCAGGATTTGTCAACCTTGGCATTATTAACACCTTGGCTTGGATGCTTCTTTTTTTGGCGGGGGGGGGGGGGGGGG